>NC_057725.1:5559069-5565417 GCF_004010195.1 Chiloscyllium plagiosum
GGGAGATTTGGCTATCTGGATTCAGAATTGGTTGGCTGACAGAAGGCGGAGAGTGGTTGTAGATGGAAAGTATTCTGCTGGAGGTCAGTGTTGAGTGGGGTACCAAAGGGCTCTGTTCTTGGGCCTCTGCTCTTTGTAGTTTTTATAAATAACTTGGATGAGGAGATTGAGGGGTTGGTTAGTAAATTTGCAGATGACACAAAGGTTAGAGTGTCGTCGACTCTGTTCTTGGGCCTCTGCTCTTTGTAGTTTTTATAAATAACTTGGATGAGGAGATTGAGGGGTTGGTTAGTAAATTTGCAGATGACACAAAGGTTAGAGGTGTCGTCGATAGTATAGGGGGCTACTGCAGGCCGCAGCGCGACATAGACAGGATGCAGAGCTAGGCTGAGAACTGGCAGATGGAGTTCAACCTGGATAAATGCTAAATATAGGATTAAAGACAGGATTCTTGGCAGTGTGGAGGAACAGAGGGATCTGGGTGTGCAAGTACATAGATCCATAAAGTTGCCATCCAAGTGGATAGGGTTGTTAATAAAGTATATGGTGTTTTGGCTTTCACTAACAGGGGGATCGAGTTTAAGAGCCATGAGGTTTTGCTGCAGCTCTACAAGTCCCTGGTGAGACCACACTTGTAATATTGTGTCCAGTTCTGGTCGCCCTACTATAGGAAAGATACAGAGGCGTTGGAGAGGGTGCAAAGAAGGTTTACTAGGATGCTGCCTGGACTGGAGGGCTTGCCTTATGAAGAAAGGTTGAATAAGCTCAGACTTTTCTTTCTGGAGAGAAGGAGGAAAAAAGGAGACCTGATCGAGGTGTACAAAATAATGAGAGGAATAGATAGAGTCAATAGCCAGAGACTTTTCCCCAGGGCAGTATGAGGAGTCATTGTTTGAAGATATTAGGAGGAAAGTATAATGGCGACGTCAGAGGTAGGTTCTTTACGCAGAGCGTTGTGAATGCATGGACTGCATTGCCAGCTGTGATGGTAGAAGCAGAGTCATTGGGGACATTTAAGCGACTGCTGGACATGCACATGGATAGCAGTGAGTTGAGGGGTGCATAGGTTAAGTTATTATATTTTACATTAGGATTAAACCTCAGCACAACATCGTGAGCCAAAGGGCCTATTCTGTGCTGCACTTTTCTATGTTCTATGTTCTATGTATTAGGGGATCTGGGCCATAGGCAGGAATATGGAGTTAGGCCACAGATTAGTCATGACCTCAGTGAATGATGGAACAGGGTTGAGGGGCTGAATGTTCCTAATTCCATGGGCTCACCGCTGTCTAGGTGAAAACACGGCTCTTCATCTGAATGCTAAATAACCTAACCCACATCCTTCGACTGTGTCTCCTGGTTCTGGACTCCATGGTCATCAGGAACATGATTCTTGGGTTTGCCCTGAGTGGATAGTACATCATTTAGGAGCAGTTAAAAATCAGTCACATTGCTGCAGACCTGGAGTTGCCAGTAGCCCAGACTGGTACTGGGACTGGCACTACGACTGGCGCTGGGACTGGCGCTGGGACTGGCACTGGGACTGGCACTGGCAGATTCCCTTCCTTAAAGAATATGAGTAAACCATATTGGTTTTAACGATAGCTGACAATAATTTCATAGTTCCCTTTTTTAGCTTTCCATTTCAGATTTAATCAATTCAATTTAAAATCTCACTACTGTATTGGTGGGATTTGAACTCACATAACTCATTAAAGCATCAGTCTGGGTCTTTGGATTACTGAGCCTGTGCCATTATCACTATCGATATTTGGTCTTTTTCTTAATCTTAAATGTAAACGATTATGGTTGTGGAAGGGTTTCTATATCAGATAGCCCTCCAAAAGTGCAGAAGGGAATAGGAATGAGCTGCCAAGTGCAGGTGGTGGAGGCAGGTACAATTACAATAATTGAAGGTATCTGGATGGATTTATGAATATACTGTGATGTTGGACAGGGGGAGACATAGTCAGAAGTCACACAACACCAGGTTATAGTCCAACAAGTTTATCTGAAATTACAAGCTTTTGGAGCACTGTCCCTTTGTCAGGTGAAGTTAATAGGTATATAAATAAGAAGGGTTTTCAGGGATATGGGCCAAATGCTGGCAAATGGTACTCGGTCAGATTGGGATCTCTAGTTGGCACAGACCAGTTGGGCCGAAGGGTCTGTTTCCGTGCTGTATGACTCTATGATTCTAAGTGATCCAGGCTCATTGACTCCAATACAGGCAGCAAGTGCTCTTGGTTGCCTGACCGAGGGAGTCAATATCATGAGAGGGCAGCACTAGTTAATGCTGCTCAGAAGGGTGTGGGGTGGGGCAGGAGGTGAATATGAGCTGGGGAGCATTGAATAATGAAAGGCAGCAGGTTCCAGAACAGTGCTCAGGAGGTTTGGAACAAAAATGCAAACTGCAAATGGAGAAACTCAGCAGCATCCGTGGAGAGAGAAATAGAGTCAACATTTCACAACCAGTGGTCTTTCTTCAGAATGATTGTAGGTAGGAAAAGGTGGCATTAATGCAGGAGGTGGGGTGAGAGGGCAAAGGAGTGAGCAGGCAGGTGGAGATGGAGGTCAGAGAGGCAGAATGACAGTTAGGGAGAGAAAGGAATGGATGATAGTTCACCAGGGAGAAAGAAAGTGATTATTGAGGACGATAACTGATGAGAATGGGTCGGCTGTTCTGAAACAGCCCATGTCATGACAGGGTGAGGGGTACAGAGATGGGTCAAGGACATGAGAGAAGGTGTTCAGACCCTAAAATAATTGAACTTGATTTTGTGTCTGAAACGTTGCAGGGTCCCCAGGTGGAAAATGAGATGTTGTTCTTCCAGCTTGCACTGTGGTTTGCTGGAGCACTACAGCAAGCCTGAGACAGAGATGTTGGGTCAGAGGACATGGTGGTGTGTTGAAGTGGCAGGGAACTGGAAACTCAGCATCTTTTTTATGCACAGACATAGATGTTCTGCAAAATGGTCGCCCAATCTGCGATTTGGCTCCCCAATGTAGAGGAGCAAATACAGTCGACTAGATTATGTGATGTGCGGTAAATTGCTGCTTCGCCTGGAAGGTGTGTCTGGAATGTTGGATACTGAGGAGGAAGTAAATGGACAGATGTTACATCTTCTGTGACTGCAGGGGAAGGTGCTGTAAAGATGTGGGGAGGTGTGAGGACTGAAGGAGGAGCGGATCAAGGTGTCCCGGAGAGAATGGTCCTTGTGGAAGGCTGACAAGGGAAGAGAATGAAGTATGTGTCTGGTAGTGTCATCTCACTGGAGGTGGCAGAAATGGTGGCTGATGATTCTCCGGATGTGAATGCTGGTGGGATGGTAGGTGAGGACAAGGGGGACTCTATAGCTGTTGAGGGAGGGAATAAAAGGGGTGAGGGCCGAAGTGCAGGAGATGAGTTGGACATTGTTGAGGGCCCTGTCAATCTGCGGTCATGGGAAATCCTTAGTTAAGTAGAAAAGTGGACATTTCGGAGGACCTCCTGTGGAAGGTGGCATCGTCAGAACAGACACAACTAAGACAGAGAACTGGAAGAATGGGAAGGAGTCTTTACAGGAAGCAGGGTATGCTGTTGACTGTGTGACTCAGGGGGTTTGTAGTCAATATTGGTGGCCAGCCTATCCCCAGAAATGGAGACAGAGATGTCGAGGAAGGGAAAGGAGGAGTTAGTGATGGACCAGGTGAAGGTGAGAGCCGGATGGAAATTGGAAGCAAAATAGATAAAGTTTTCTAATTCCGGATGAGAGAGGAAAGCAGCTTTGATGATGTCATCAATACACCAGACAAAGGGCTGTGGGTGGGGGGCTGGGGTAAGACTGGAATAAAGAATATTTCATGTACCCCATGAGGATGCTGTCACTTTAAGAAAGTTACTGTGTCCTTGGTTTTTTTTGAAAATAGGTCATCAAGGCAGAGGTACCAAAGTGTCTCGTTTAACAATGGAAGGGGAGTGGCCAGTTCTCCCAGTTCAGGGTTTTTTCTAGTTTGTTTTAGCTGAAGCAGTCACAAGATGTGCGAGTTCAGGGGAGTTGCAAGCTTCTGTAAAGAATTCCTCTGAATTTCTTCTGAAGTCATTCTCTGAGAGTTGCTCCCTCCTGCCTGTAAGAATCTATGTTTGAATTTGCCTTTTTGCCAAGGAATATGTTTATGGGATGTTACAGGAATTGGAGCAGTTAATTAGTTATAGTTACTGTATTGGGGTAGTTAAGTTTTCCAATAGTTAAGTTCTTCTAAGTTCTGTTTTCTTCTGTTCGTGTTTCCCCTGTAGTGTTTAAATACATTCTGATTTGCTGAAAGCCGAATTGTTTGACCAGCTGCAACACACCTGAAACACACACTTCTCATCTGCCTTTCATCTAAGAAAAGGTTAGGGTCAAGGCTACCTTCTTAAAATATTTAGAGGGGGTCTAGCCTTGCCCATAACACCCACAAAGAGACAGGCATAATTGGGGTCCATGCGAGTATCCATGTTTACACCTTTGACCTGAAGAAATTGTGAGGAGTTAAAAGAGAACTTGTTCAGGGTGAGGATGAACTCAGCTGAGCAGAGGAGGATGGTGGTGGATGGGGACGGTTCAGATCTTTGTTCCAGGAAGAGGTAGAGAGTTCTGAGCCCTCCTTGGTGGGGGAATGGACATGTAAAGGAATTCAATGGGAAAGACGAGGCAGCCAAAACCCAGAAAGTGGAAATTCTGAAACTGATGTAAAGCATCAGAGGAATCTTGGACATAGGTGTGAAAAACAAATTTGAGGTGCAGTAGGAAGTGAGATGGGGGCAGGAGCAAGCAGATACAATGGATCAGTACAGGCGGTCCTGTTTGTGGATTTTGGGAAGGTATATGAGCTTGGCAGCATTGAAGGGGAGATCACCAGATGAGATTGGATTAGTGACCATTGTGGATACAGTAGTCTGATGTTCTATTGTGGGATGGGGAGAGGCCTCTTGCCCAAAGAAATGGGCACAAAGGGGAAGGCAATGGAAATCCATTGAGATGGGGCAGCAGGGGGTAAGATTAAGTCCTTTGGTGAGGACAGAACGTTCCGCATCAGAGAGAGG
The DNA here is from genome assembly GCF_004010195.1 of Chiloscyllium plagiosum. Classification (NCBI taxonomy): domain Eukaryota; kingdom Metazoa; phylum Chordata; class Chondrichthyes; order Orectolobiformes; family Hemiscylliidae; genus Chiloscyllium; species Chiloscyllium plagiosum. Next base: position 5,564,135 of record NC_057725.1, read on the forward strand.
AATGTCAGGGGAATAATAAGCACATGATGGGAAGTGGGTTTAGGAGAAGAGGTGGAGACAGAAGGAAGAGGAGGAAGATTCCAGAAGGTTATGGGTATCTCTGAGTTGATGAAGCTTATGTACTTTAAAACTCAGGAGACATTATTGGGAACAGTGGAGAGGTGGATCGTGAATCTACAGAAGATCAGGATGCCCTCCAGCCACAAAGGGCTGCAATGTACTAAAGCAGAGGTTCATTAAAAGCAGAGGATGGCCTGTCTGCTATCTACCTGCCCCGGCCTGGGGAAAGGGTGTTCAAAAGGAGATTATTCTCTTGCTGGGGGAGAGTGGTTGGTAGTGGTAGGGTTGGGCTAAAGTAGCATCCCCTCTCTTGATTGGCGTCCTTACAGCCTTGAGGGTTGCAAATGACGTGTCACTTATCCTCAGGGTTCCGTCCAGCCCCTCCCCCACACAATCTGCAGCTTTACACTTCACTGGTAGCACTGCCCCCTTGTGGGGAGACTGCGGGCACGAGTGTCTACATTGACCACGCTGAACATTCTGACATAATGCCCAGGATTCACCTGGGCATGGCACCCTAATTGGCCACCTTGAAGAAATGTACTGGACAGAGGGTCCCAGTGCCAGCATAGCACCCTTTCCTGGGTCTCAGCTGGAAACCCTTGGAGTGTGCGGAGTCCAGAAAGATCTCAGATAGAGAGGATGCAACAATTGTGACTGCATTGTGAACTCTGCAACAATGCAGATAAATTGGTACATGGTGATTTTATGGCGTTTGTCCATCTCGATGTCCTGGTAGTGGCTGTCTTTGCTGACACCCAGGAGCATGCTTAATCACAGTGAAATCCCTGAAATAAACTGAAATAAATAATGATTAAAAACTTAACAAACCCTTAAAAATGAAAGGCAAAATAAGAACAATATGCAGGTGAAGACAGAAAGAATGGTTGAATAAAGTACAACTTCTTTTCAATTTTCAGAAATTGACTTTTTGTTGCTCATGTGCATTGACAATTCTAAATCAGAGGTGAGCTTGTGAAATTGGAATCGATCATCAGCTTCTGGATCAGTGGTGCTGGAAGAGCACAGCAGTTCAGGCAGCATCCAAGGAGCAGCAAAATCGACGTTTCGGGCAAAAGCCCTTCATCAGGAATAAAGGCAGAGAGCCTGAAGCGTGGAGAGATAAGCTAGAGGAGGGTGGGGGTGGGGAGAAAGTAGCATAGAGTACAATAGGTCAGTGGGGAAGGAGATGAAGGTGATAGGTCAGGGAGGAGAGGGGGGAG
>NC_057725.1:5566444-5592461 GCF_004010195.1 Chiloscyllium plagiosum
CTCTCCACGCTTCAAGCTCTCTGCCTTTATTCCTGATGAAGGGCTTTTGCCCGAAACATCGATTTTGCTGCTCCTTGGATGCTGCCTGAACTGCTGTGCTCTTCCAGCACCACTAATCCAGAATCTGGTTTCCAGCATCTGCAGTCATTGTTTTTGCCTCATCGATCATCAGCTGGCCAGTGTTGGTAGATACTTGCTTTCTGACAAAGATGGGAGGAAGTTGAAAGGGAAGAATTGCTTCATTATTTAAAAGTTACAAAGGTTTAGCTCAGTAGAAATTAGAACAGAATCCTACAGCATGGGACCAGGCCATTTGACCCATTAAGTCCATACTGACCCTTCAAGGCACATTCCATTCACCCTATTTCTGCCACCCTCCAATTTTCATGGCTACTCCACCTATCCTACACATCCCAGAAAACGATGGTCAACTTAGCATGGCCAACGCACCTAACCTGCACATCTTCGGACTCATGGTTTGGAGATGCCGGTGTTGGATTGGGGTGTACAAAGTTAAAAATCACACAACACCCAATCACCTGATGAAGGAACAGTGCTCTGAAAGCTAGTGCTTCCAAATAAACCTGTTGGACTTTAACCTGGTGTTGTGCAATTTTCATCTTTGAACTATAGAAGGAAATCAGAACACCCAGAGGAAACCCACACAGACACAAAGAGAACATGCAAGCTCCATGCAGACAGATGCTCAAGGCTGGAATCAAACCTGGGACCATCATGTTGTGAGGCAGGGGTGTAAACCACTGAACCATCATGTCATGCCATTGCTAAAGGGGTGTTGTACTAGAATAACATCTTGTACTATAAGGCTGTGAAGGGCTGACAACAAAGTACTGGAGGAAATGGGAAAGGAGATGTTCTCTGCTACTGAGAAACCAAAACAAAATACTGAAGCTGGTCCCTTTGCAAACAGAAAGCAGCAAGATCAGATTTATTCTTCATGTTCAATGTTGCAACTCAGATCGAAGAGTTTCCAAATCGCCAGAAACAGGAACAGAGTCAGAAAATGGTCCTAGTTCACAAACATTTTCCAAGCTTCAGAGAAAAGGAAGACCTTCGACTTTTGTATGAATTCTGCTTAGTATTATGCTACCAGAGGCAAACATCAAGTTGGTGTCAGTTCCACCCATCTCAAAAGTTGTGTGGAAAGTGGACGTGAGGAATATGTTTCTGCCATGATCTAACTGAATGGTGAAACATGCTTGAGGAGCTGAATGGCCTTCTCCTGTTCCTATTTCTCATGGTCTTAGCTTGGCTTCAGTCACCTCCCCCTTCCCTGTTGAGTGATCAGAACTTGGGATCTGGTCTGTACCTGTACCTGGTGGGCGGCACGGTGGCACAGTGGTTAGCACTGCTGCCTCACAGCGCCAGAGACCCGCGTTCAATTCCCGCCTCAGGCGACTGACTGTGTGGAGTTTGCACGTTCTCCCCGTGTCTGCGTGGGTTTCCTCCGGGTGCTCCGGTTTCCTCCCACATCACAAAGATGTGCAGGGTCAGGTGAATTGGCCATGCTAAATTGCCCGTAGTGTTAGGTAAGGGGTAAATGTAGGGGTAAATGTAGGGGTATGGGTGGGTTTCGCTTCGGCGGGTCGGTGTGGACTTGTTGGGCCGAAGGGCCTGTTTCTACACTGTAATCTAATCTAATCTAATCTAATCTCTGTTTCTGCAGTATGAAGGCAAACAGGATCTAGCAGCTAGCTCTGCTGGTTGGCATTTTTAATCATCATTTTTATCAATTAATTTTTAAAAAATGATCAATTTACTATTTTGACATTTCTTTGCTCAATCATTTATGTTTTCTTCATAACTTAACTGTGTTTTTGCAATTCATGTTTAATGTTGTGTCACACCTGACCTCAGACTGGGTTTCTTGCTAAACAGGAGTAGGAGCCTCACAGTTAATATGTTTGAAGGTGAGCAAAAAAGTTTATTTCTTTTCTTTTGTTCTCTCACGGGACATGGGTAAGACCGGGGTGGTCGGCATTTATTGCCTGTCCTTAGGTGAGCAGGTGGAGTGAGCTGCCTTCTGGAACCACTACAGTCCATGTTCTGTAGGTAGATCCACAATACCCTGAGGGAGGGAGTTCCAAGCTGCAGTGTAAATGGGAAATGTTGGAAATATATTGCATGTTTGGCAGCTCCTGAACAGAGAGAAGGAAAAGTCAGTAACCCTTCTTCAGAACTAGTGACGATTGTGAATCTGAGATGTTGACCTTTTCTATCTCCACAGATAATGCATAATCTTCTGGTATTTCCTGTTTATATTTCAGATGTCCATGTTCTGCAGTATTTTGCTCCACTGTTATATGCTCAATGCCGGCATCTGTAAATCTGGTCTATTTTACCTTTAAATTGTTTATCATGCAGGTGATGGCCTAGTGATATTATCTCTAGAGTGTTAATCCAGATAACATTCTGGGGACCTGGGTTCAAATCCTGCCATGGTAGATTGGTGGAATTTGAATTCAATAAATGTCTGAAATTAAGAATCTAATACAGACAAAGAGATTCTATTGCCAATTATGGGGGGATCCCCATCTGGTTCACTAATATCCTTTAGGGAAGGAAGCTGCCATCCTTACCAGGGCTAGCCTACATATGACTCCAGACCCAAGCAAAGTGGTTGACTCTCAACTGCCTGATGAGCAATAAATGTTACCTAGCCAGGAATGCCCTCATCCTGTGAACGAATAAAGGAAAACAAACATTTATGTCAAAACTTACTGTGTGGTAGAACTAGTATGTGAATTGGATGGTGTTAATTAACCAGAAGATTTTTGCCATTATTAAATTTGGACATGAAACTAGGAGCCATGTGTCATTCAGGTGTCACTGTGAGTTCATGATATTCGCATTTGTATGTGGGGGTCTTCTTTCGATGCTTACAATTTTAAGTCTTTTGGATGTTAGCGTTGAGATACTGCACATTGTCAGGTTCAAAGGAGAGGAATTCAGTGCATTATGAACAACTAAGTTGTGTGTAATCTTCCGACAAAGCTAAGTTTGTAAAGTGCATCGTACTGAAATGTGCACTTTGATGGAATTTATAAACGGAGTAACAAAGTTTCGCTAAACAAATATAACACAGTCTAACCCTAATGTGACTTTGGTTTCCAATTCTGGAGAACAGAGGATTTGGAAAGGCTCAGAACAGATTTGCTAGCATGATTCCAGGGTCAGGAATTACAGAGAAGTTGGGATTGTTCTCCTTCGAGTCAAGAAGGAAATTAATGGAGGTAAAGAAAATGATGTAGGGTTTAGTAGAATAAATAAAACTGCATCCAGTGGCTAAAGTATCGACAATCAGATGACCCAGATTTTGTTTGTGTAATTTGATTAGCAAGACAACGGGAAGTAACATGAGACAAAATGTTTGCTCAAAGTATAATTAGGATTTGGAATGTACTCTTTCTTGGATACTGAGGTGGGTATAGGTTCAAATCAGTGTTCAAAAGGAGTTCAGTTTAATAATTGAAGAAAAATAAAGTGTAAATAAAGAGAGGGGTGGGAAATGGTATTGGAACAGATTGGATTTCACTTTGGAACAACTGGTGAGGACTTGATGGGCTGAATGGCTTCCTCTGCTGCCGGATTCTATTCTGTAGGAGTGAAAATGCATTGCAAGCTGTTTGACAGAAGCTGTTGAGTGTTGAAAGGGAGGGCAGGTGTGTATAAAAGGGACTCAAAAATAAAAGACGCACAAGGACCAATGACTTCTAGCCCTTCCCTGTCTCCATCACATTTAGAATAGAGGCAGAGGTGGGGTCTGCTATCTTTTTCTTGCCAGCTGACCAGGTAAAGCCCTTAAGTGGGTAACTAACCTCAATTTAAGAGACTCATCTAGTCTATGCCTGGATGTAACCCATGGCAGAAAAGGGCCATGCCAAATGGCCAACTTGGCAGGTTTCCCTGTATAGTTTAGGGTTTGGTTTTCTCTGTGACGAATCCCCCAGTGCATTGGAGGGCTGCCTGAAGTTTTAATGACCATTCCCCACCGCCCCCTGCCCCAGGTTTCCCTTCCCCTGCGGCCTCTCCAACTCAGCTCAGGTCCGTTGCCCTTCTCAATCCCACCATTGCCGGATCCTGTAATTAAGGAATGTGAATTGTTCAGGGAAATTGTGATTAAAGCTAGAATTATTTATTAAAACCACAAATGGCAGAATTCAAACTGTAAAGCCTCAAAAAATCCTCCACTTTAGCCCCAAGAGGGAGGGAATCTGAATTAAAAACTGGCAGTTTTGGAGAAACTCAAAAGGTCTGGCAGTATCTAAAGAGAGAAAAATAGAGTTAATGTTTCGAGTCTGATATAGCTCTTCTATAGAATCAATGCTTTCTGTTTTTATTTCATATTTGCATATCCACAGTAATTTGCTTTTATTAGCGGGTGGGAATCCTCCACTTAAGAGTAGTATAGAAGAACTAAAGTGTTATTCTGACCAAAGAAAGGTTTTTTGAGCAAACAAAATATATAGACTTGTTTGGAAGAAATGGCATCAGAAATAATATTGCCGAGAAGGCAATTTCAGAAAAATCCAAGGATATGGTTTCACAGGTTGGCGCAACATCGGTGTCGAAGGACCTGTACTGTGCTATAATGTTCTATGTTCTATATCATGAATTTGGACATCCTGGAGAAAACTATTTCTGAGATACACAACAGATTCCAAGAAAAATTCTAAGTCAGAAGCTGAATCGCTAAATATATTTCCATACGTAATTGGGAGTAACAGAGAATATTATAGTTTACTGAGGGATAAAATAAGTAACAGATATCATTGAAAGGATACTAAAAGCCTTTAAAAATTGCTACAATCTCAGAACTGGAAATAATTCTTTGGCAGTGCAAGACTTGAGTGTTGCTGGAAATAAACATTTTGTTAAACCTTTTCATTTTGAATTCCTCAGGATAATGTTCGAGAATACCAATTCAAATTGAAATACAAATATTTATAGCACAGGAGAGGAGAATGTTGATTGATTGCCAAGTGGACTGTGATAGATGCACTGCCATGGAGAATACATTTATTAATGGCAATTAATAGTTAACGACCATACTTGGTTTAAATTTTAAACCAGAGAGGCTGACATTAATTGATCAGGGCATTGCCCTGAGAAATAAAGTAGCCGATGCTGTCACCCTTTTATGAAGTTGAAACAGCATGTTCTTTCTACATTTTCTCCTTGGATTTGTTATTCTTGCAAATTGTCTTGCTCATCCCTAATTGCATTGAGAAGATGGTGGTGAGCTGCCTTCTTGAACTGCTGCAGCCCTTATAAGATAGGGCACCCAGAGTGTCATCAGAGAGGGAGTCTGAGGATTTTTGAGAGAACAGCTTGAAAGAATGACAATATGGTTCCAGATCAGGAGTGCATGTGGCTTGGAGGGGAACTTGCAGGTTGTGATATTCCACTGAATCAGGCACCCTTATCCTTATAGATAGTGCAAACTGCAGGTTTGGAATGTTCTAAGGAACCCACATTTAATCACAGATGTGTAATTAGACATTCACTTGTTCCAGGTATTTCTCCAGATGATGGGCAGAGTACATTACCAGTTACATCAATGATTCCCAGTTCTTCTCAGAAACTCTTTTAAAGTAGCAACTTCTCTTTTTTGAGCAACAGGTCTGACCACACCTTCAACTAATGTTAAACTTATCAGATGCTGCAAATACGTGCAGCTCTGATCTGGAAGGAGGTGGATGCACAAGATTTATGAATACAGTCAGCTTCAGTCAATAGCAATGGGGTCAGTACCTGGCATTCAAGTTGCTGTTGTGTTTGCAGTAAGCCAGAAGTCACATGACACCAGGTTATAGTCTGACAGGTTTATTTGAAATCACAAGCTTTCAGGGTACTGCTCCTTTGTCGGGTGAAGTCGTTTGTTGGACTATAACTTGGTGTCTTGTGGCTTCTGACTTTGTCCACCCCAGTCCAACACCGACATCTCCATACCGTGTCTGCAGTAGGTGGTGGTTTTCAGTGAGGATATACTAACTGATTTACTAATTATCAACATGGTTCTCCATTGAGTATTAGTTTGGGGAATTGTTTGCGAAATAACGTGGGCAGAGATGGCTGAGAGCCCTTCTCCCTCTTCTCCTCTTCCCCTCTTCCACCAGTTTGCTCTGTTCTATTTCAAGAAAGAGTTGGATAGAGCTCTGAAGGATAGTGGAATCAAGGGCTATGGGGATAAGGCAGGAGCAGGATACTGATTGAGGATGATCAGCCATGATCATAATGAATGGTGGTGCTGGCTTGAAGGGCAGAATGGCCTACTCCTGCACCTATTGTCTATTGTAACCTCTGTCCATCCTCCCTGACAGTCTATACTCCAAGGAAAATGGCTACTTGACATACCCACATGTGAAAGAATCTGCTCTGCTTGCTGTCTATAAAAGCTCCTGCTGCACTATGTATAACTTGATTGGATTCCACTGCCTACCTTTTCAATTTAGATTAGATTAGATTAGATTCCCTACAGTGAGGAAACAGGTCCTTCGGCCCAACAAGTCCACACCGATCCTCTGAAGAGTGACCCACCCAGTCAGCTTCAGTCAATAGCAATGGAGTCAGTACCTGGCATTCAAGTTGCTGTTGTGTTTGCAGTAAGCCAGAAGTCACATGACACCAGGTTGTAGTCTGACAGGTTTATTTGAAATCACAAGCTTTCAGAGTACTGCTCCTTTGTCAGGTGAAGTAGTTTGTTGGACTATAACTTGGTGTCTTGTGGCACCCAGACCCATTTCCCTCTGACTAATGCACCTAACACTATGTGCAATTTAACATGGCCTTTTCACCTGACCACATCTTTGGACTGTGGGAGGAAACCTGAGCACCTGGAGGAAACCCCTGCAGACATGGGGAGAATGTGCAAACTCCACACAGACAGTAGCCCGAGGCTGGAATTGAACCTGGGACCCTGGTGTTGCGAGGCAGCAGTGCTAACCAAAATTCTACAAAGCACAAAATCACTGCAGAATTGAAGAGGTAGAGAGTGGGAATCCAATCATTAACTAAGTTATAAGCACAATGAGGATAACTTTAATTAATATCATGAAGTTACACGTTAGTTGATAGTCATGATAAGACATTCATCACTGGGGCATCTGGGCTGGCTCCACAAAACTGATACCACAAAGATTATTTGGAGGCCTAATGGCACTCAGACCAGCTAAACAAAACATGCACAGACTATCGCGAATTCTACACTGACACAATCATATAGCACAAGCCATCTCAAGGTTCTCTATCAACAAGGAAATACATTTCGAAGGTGCAGACTCTCTTGTCATGTAGAGAGCATGGCAGGCAATTTGGAAATAGTAAGCTCACACACACACACATAGACACACACACAGACACACTCACTCACACAGACACACACACACAGACACACACACGCAACAATATGATATCAATCAGGTTAACATTTTTGCAATGTTGATTGCTGGTTAAATATTTGCCAGAACTCATGCCATCCTGAAAACGAGTCATGCCTAACCCAAAGCATTTCCTCTGTTTTCCTCTCTGTTGCCAGGCCTTCTGTGTATTTCTAGCACTTAATAGTTAAAAACATCAACGTAATTTTAAAAAGATGCGGTGTTTCCTGTCATAATGAATTGGAGACACTGCTGTTGGACTGGGGGCTACAAAGTTAAAAATCACACAACAACAGGTTATAGTCCAACAGGACCAAATTAGTTGGACTATAATCTGGTGTTGTGTGATTTTTAACTTTGTCATAATGAAGAAAGCTGGAATTTGTCAACACATAAAATTGTTCCTATGTCAGTAAGGCTGTTTATTATTAATTACGGTTTTTGTGTTTTACTTGTCTCTTCATGATGATTTCTGCAGCAGAGTGAATCAGCAAGATTCCTACAGCACTTTGAAACCTGTCAGGTTTGAATTTCCAAAGAGTCAATCACCATTTACCCTGTTAAGCTCCTTAAGAGTTCAATATGTTTCAATGTGATCGCCTCTCATTCTTCTAAACTCCAGTGAGTAGAGTGCCAACCTGTTTAACCTTTGTTCACGAGACAATTCCTTGAAACCAAGGCTCACTCTTGTGAACTTTCTCTGACTGCCTCCAATAAAATGAAATCTTTTCTTAACTAAGGGGAGCCAGAATGGCTCACAGTACTCCAGATGTGGTCTCACCAGCACCTTCTGCAGTTGCAGTACCTACTCTTATACCCCAACTTCTTAAACCGAGAGCCAATGTTTCATTTACCTTTCCTGTGTACCTGTGTTTCACGTACCCCCAAGTCTCTTTGTGTTGAAGCTTTCTGCAGTTTCCTCCATTTAATTCCATCCGCAATTCTTTGTTTTATTTTTGTGGATTTGGATGTCTCAGAATCTTTGCTAAGTTTCTGCAGTGTATACTATAAATGGTACACACTGCTGCTGCTGAGCATCGGTGGTGGAGTGACTGATTTTGTCTGCTTAACAATTTTTGACACTGTGCTTTATAAGTTTCTGCATTAGTTTAGGAGCAGTTTTAAGCATTGGCCATTTCATGACGTTGGTTTTGGGATAAACTATAAAAAGATTCCTTCACCTTCTTGCCTCACCTTCTGATGATATTGTTAGTCAGTGCTGTGCTACAATAGAGTTTAGATCAGAGTGTTGCTGGAAAAACGCAGCAGGTCAGGCAGCATCCGATGAGCAGGAAAATTGACGCTTCGGGCAAAAGCCCTTCATCAGGAATAGAAGCAAGAAGCCTCCAGGGTGGAGAGATTTTCCTGCTCCTCGGATGCTGCATGACCTGCTGTGCTTTTCCAGCAACACTCTGACCTAAGCTCTGGTTTCCAGCATCTGCAGTCCTCACTTTGGTCCTGTGCTACAATAGATGCTAATTCTAAGGCCTTTGATAGGATGATCAAAGTCAAGATTATAATAAGGACACTGTTGTTGGTCTTTTCACCAGTGAACCCTGGGGTGGAGAGGGTGAGAGGCAGAGTGGAGCAGGGAAATGAGCCAGAGTTTTGGCTCCTTGTTGTTCAATCATAACAGCTGGAAACACAGGACTTGCATCTGAAAATATGAGTACTGGATCAGGGCAGCCACTATGCCCCCAGTGGTGGAATACCTTGGTACTGTCCAACACTCAGCATCCAGATTGGTTACCGGATAAGAAATCAGTGGAAGCTCATGTCCATACAGTTGTGCCCAAGCATGAATCACCATCTTCAGAATAAAAGGATGGATCATAAGATTTCATAATTTAAATAAATTATTTGGATGCGAATACAGGAGGTATAGTTTATAAGTTTGCAGATGACACCAAAATTGGTGTAATGGACAGCCAAGAAGGTTATCTCAGAGTACAAGAGGACCTTGATCAGATGGGCCAATGGGCCGAGGAGTGGCAGATGGAGTTTAATTTAGATAAATGTGACGTGCTGTATTTTGGAAAGGCAAATCAGGATAGGACTTATATATTTAATGGTAGGATCCTGTGGGGTGTTGCCGAACAAAGAGATCTTGGAATACAGGCTCACAGTTCCTTGAAAGTAGAGAGGCAGGTAGACAGGCATTTTTATTTTTAATTTCAAAAATATACTTTATTCATATATATTTAATCTATACAATTGGACACTTCATCATTCTGTAAACATTCCATTTCTTTGCGTGTCGAAACAGGGTAATCATTCGTATTCACAGGTTGGTGCGATTACATTGAGCTGAGGTGCCAGCGGAGCCCAAATGACTGCGTGGGCCCCCTGTTCTTCTTAGGCAGGCAGATGCTAGCCGGTGGTCTTTCCCCACCGCGCCTTGGCGGCAGCTGCCCCAAGCTTCAGCGCGTCCCTCAACACGTAGTCCTGGACCTTGGAATGTGCCAGTCTGCAACACTCAGTCGGGGTCAACTCCTTCAGCTGGAAGATCAACAGGCATTTGGTATGCTTGCCCTTATTGGTCAGTACATTGAGTATAGGAGTTGGGAGGTCATGTTGCAGCTGTACAGGACATTGGTTTGGCCACTTTTAGAATACGGTGTTCAATCTGGTCTCCTTGCTATAGGAAAGATGCTGGAGGAGAAAGTGAGGACTGCAGATGCTGGAGATCAGAGCTGAAAATGTGTTGCTGGAAAAGCGCAACAGGTCAGGCAGCATCCAAGGAACAGGAGAATCAATGTTTCGGGCATAAGCCCTTCTTCAGGAAAGATGCTGTTCAATTTGAAAGGGTTCAGAAAAGACTTACAAGGATATTGCTGGGGTTGGAGGATTTGAGCTACAGGGAGAGACTGAATAGGCTGGGGCTTATTTCCCTGGAGTGCGGAGGCTGAAGGGATGACCTAATGGAAGTTTTTTAAATCATGAGGGGCATGCATAGGTTGAATAGCCAAGGTCTTTTTCCCAGAGTAGGAAAATCCAAAACTATAGGGAATTGGTTAAGGGTGAGAGGGGAAAATTTTTCATGCAGATGGTGGTGTGTATATGGAATGAGTTACCAGAGGAAGTGGTGGAGGCTGGTACGTTTGAAAGACATCTGGATGAGTACAGGAATAGGAACAGTTTAGAGGGATATGGACCAAATACTGACAAATGGGATTAGATTAGTTTAGGATATCTGGTCAGCATGGACAAATTGGATCGAAGCGTTTGTTGCAATGCTGTATGACTCCATGACTCTATGAGGGAACAGAAGTAGGCCCATTCAGCCCATTGACCCCCTACTGCCCCATTCAATCACTGATCTGATAATCCTCAAGAAAACCATTAGAAAAACACTGCCAATTCTAAGTATTATTGTAAATTAAGCCATCTTAAAGTATCGATACATCGAAACACACAAACCTAGTCTGCTGCAGGGAAATATGCAGAAAGAGTTCATGCAAACCTGGCTCAATGCAGCAATAACAAGTTGAAGAGCACTTTTAAGTGGTAATGGTGGTTTCTACAGCACTTTGTATTGGGCAAGCAAGTGCAAGTAAAGGATTAATGTTCAAAAACTAAAGTTTCTTAAAAAAGCAACCAATACTGCCACTTTTACATCTTCAACAAGAATTTGTCTCTATTGCCTAACGTTGCCACACCAAAAAACAGAGTCTCGGTAAAGAAGATGTGTGTGAATAAACAGTTAAAACATTCACGTAGCATTTAATAAGCTCTTTTTTTGTGTCGGGCACTGTGGTTTTTAATGGGGTCTGACACTAATAGGGTTAATGTAACATTTGCCATTCTGCTAACAAAAAAAAAGATATTTGCATTGGCTTTAATCTCATTTGCCATGCTGAAAGACTGACAGTCAAAAGTCAGCGATCTTTTAACAATCTGCTGTGTACTAGAGAATTTATGCTGCAATCAATATTCTCAATAAGTTTAAATAAAGCGAATCATTATCTGAGGCAGCATAATGCCAGAAAGGGGCAGCATAAAAGTGATCGGGCATATCAATGAAAGAATAGCGAGCAGCTTTATTAACAAATGATTTATCAAAATGAAAAGATCTGTTTAACACCCCCAACCAAAAAAAAAACAATGAATAGGCTGGGGAGGATAAAGGAAAGATTCATTCCTCAAAGGGAATTTCTGCGACTTTGTGACTTTACAAAACATTGAGTAAATTGGAAGACAGATCAAAGGTCAGCTGTCTTGAAGTGGAACAGTTGTGAGGGAGGGGAGCAGTGGCAGTTTGGGACAGGGCAGAGTAGTCGTGCCCCTTTTTCTAACAGGGCCCTGTTTAGACACACCACCTGCTTCTCCTTTCTTCCAGGACCAACCGATCATGACAGTGTGTGCAGACAGCCATTAACTTCAATACTCCTGACACATGGCACCAGACGGTGCTGGATGAGTTAAGAAAAGAGAAATTAAGTGGTCAATAATGAGGAAGGTCAAAAGGAGCTCTTTACCAGTAAATGATGGCAATAGACCAGAAAATTCTATCAAAGCTGATGAATTCGACTCTTTTGTGCTCTGAGGTGGAAAATCTGAGATAGCAGCAAATTATTGCTGGTCTTAACAGAACAAAAAGTTATTGCTGTACAATTTGCAAAAAAAAAGCCCCACTTTTTACAGAGGTTGTTACTGATATGCATTGAAGCCATAATTAATTGGACCGTTGATAGCTGATGTTGGGAGCATTCAAGATCTCTACATGGTCCATTATCGTTCCTTAGCAAATGCTCAATCTTTTCTCCAATAAACCTTTGTGATATTAATTTATACAATCCTGTTATGTTGCTTGAAGATAGATGCTGCAATGACACAATGTTATCATGAATCATATGTGAGATATGAGCATATAAATAAGGAAAAGCTACTTTCCCTCAACAAAATTCAAATTATCAAAGATCATTCACAAAAAAATGAAGCCCCATGTGGGATAGGATTTTCTGTAGTAATGCAAGAAGGATGCTAATTCCAAAATTACAGTTGTTCATATGGCAGTTCAATGTTAGTTTCCTATACATCTAACTAGACTACATCACAACTTAAAATCAGTGGGGTTTAAATATCACAAAGACTTCCCTTACAGAGACTTCTACGATACAACAGATGCTTCAGCTGGTTTTAAGAATTGTGTTTTGAAACAATCAGCCCATTTTATGCAATTGCACAAAACTGTTTATTAATAAGTTCATGAACGTGTTAACCCAAACAATGAAAGGGAATTAAAGAAGACAGTGTTAATTGTAATCACACAAAAAAATAACAACTCATAGGTTTGGCAAGCCAAGATGCTGGAAGACTTGAATATGATCTTATCATTTCAAATCTGAAATTTTAGATACTACATTGGAAGCCTACATCCAAAATAAAAGTGTATAATAACATTATTTAACATGTACATAACCCTGAAAATGCATCAAATAATCATGTTGACTTGCTTCTACATGAAGCGACTGAAATTGCTTGTGTACCTGAACATCTGGGTATAATGTTAAGTTTATTCTGAAACAGTGCAATGGCCTGCTGATGGAGTCATGAAAATGAATCACATTGGTCTCAATAAATAGACAAAAAAGATTGAGTAGATTAAGGGAAAGTGTACACATGTACAGAACATACTTCTGCATGAATTTGCCTAATCTTTTAAACCAATCTGATACATCTTTTAGTTAAAGTTTTGACAACTCCATCTACTACCTTTAACATATATTCTTTCCACCAGAGTAGCAGCAGTGTGGGCCACCTCAAAAACGTACTGCAGCAATTCATGAGGCTCATCCAACAGCACCTTCCAAACCTACTGTTGTATAAGGTGTCAGGTTCTCATGGAGTTCATGCAATGTTACATTAAGCTTCACCCAATCTGAGGTGCCACACAGTCTTTAGGTGAGAACAGTGAAAGAATCAGACACATAAACAAATTTCTGGAGAAACTCAGCAGGTCTGGAAACATTTGTGAAGAGAAAAGAAGTGGATGGATAAGTGGAGATGGAGTCCAGAGAGATAGATAGAACTTAGGCAGACAAAAATATGGTTGATAGTAAGACAGGGAAGGAGGAAAGCTGATAATGAGTGGGTGACAATATGTTGATTGTGTTGAAAGCAGACCATTTCATAACAAGGGCTGGGGAGTAGGATGGATAAAAGACATGGAAGGAGATGCTCAGGCCCTAAAATGTTTGAACTTGATACTGGGTCCTGAAGGATCACATGTATTTTATATATTTTCTGAAAGTCTTCAGTAGATATGCCAAACTAATATAGTGAGTCCCTGATTTACAAACACTTGCAATCCTATACAGGGATATAATTTTAAAGATCTGACTTTCAAATATTCCTTCACTTATGAACAACTATTTTACAAAGTCCTGCATTGTGTTCCAACTTGTGAACAAATCGATTTGCAAACAGATTCCAGAATGCAACTAGCTCACAATCCAGACACTGCCTGTGTTGCAAACTGTACCGATTGCTGTCAGCAATAAACTGCCTTGTGACCGAAGACAAATGCTTCTTCTGTTTAGACTCACAAGTGATTTATCCTCTACCACTGACAATTAAACTAGCCCCAGACTCAGCACAGGGAAAGGAGGATTGTAATGAGTAGTAGTGAAATACCTAACCACAAAATCACACACTGGTGACAATCATAGCTCAGATTATGACACTATAACTGTTACCATCTAGCAGCACAAAGACAATAGATACATGGGAACACCATCCCCTGCAAATTCCTGTCCAGGTCACTCACCATCCTAACTTGGAAACATGTCAATGTTCCTTCAACACTGCTAGTCAGATCACATATCACATACATGGACAGTTTTGGGAACAGTATACTAGCATTGGAGGCAGTCCAGAGGAGGTTCACTTGGCGACATCAGGTATGGTGGAGAGGTAGAGCAGATTGGACCTGCACACATTGGAGTTTAGAAGAATGAGAAGAAGTGACCTTACTGAAACATAGAGGACTTGACAGAGCAGAAGCAGGAATGGTGTTTCCCATTCCGGAAAGTTTAGGACCAGAAGGCATCATGTAGAAACTAGGGTTTGCACATGGAATCATAGAGTCGTACAGATGTACAGCACAGAAACAGATCCTTCGGTCCAACTTGTCAATACCGACCGGATATCATATATTAATCTAGTTCCATTTGGCCCATATCCCTCTAAACTCTTCCTATTCATTTACCCATCCAGATGCCTTTTAAATGTTGTAATTGTACCAGCCTCCACCACTTCCTGTGGCAGCTCATTCCACACACACACTACCCTCTGCATGAAAGGCTGCCCTTAGATTCCTTTAAATGTTTTTCCTTTCACCTTAAACCAATGCTGTCTAGTTATAGACTCCCCCACCCCAGGGAAAATATCTTGTCTATTTACCCTATTGCATTTCCCTAATGATTTTATAAACCTCTATAACGTCACCCCTCAGCCTCTGATGCACCAGGGAAAATAGCCCTGTCTATTCAGCCTCTCCCTATAGCTCAAATCCTCCAACCTTGGCAACATCCTGGCAAATCTTTTCCGAACCCTTTCAAGTTTCACAACATCCTTCCTATAGCAGGGAGACCAGCATTGCCTGCTGTATTCCAAAAGTAGCTGAACCAATGTCCTGTACGGCAATTCCTATACTCAATGCACTGACAAATGTAGGGAAGCATATCAAATACCTTCTTCACTACCCTTTCATATCCATCTTGAGAGAGATGAGGAATTCCTTCTTTGAGATGGTAGAGATGATGTTGAATTCTTCACCACAGAGGTCTGCCAAGGCTGGGTCATTAAGTAAATTCAAGACTGAGACAGACAGATTTTTAATCAGTAAGGGAAATCAAGGGTTATGGAGTAAAGCAGGAAAGTGGAGTTGAGGATTATCTGATCAACCATAATCTCAGTGCATGGAGCAGGCTTGATGGGCTGAATGGCCTACTTCTATTCCTATGGCTTATTGTCTTATGGATACTGGGAGAATGTGAGGACTGCAGATGCTGGAGGTAAGAGTCGATAGTTTGGTGCTGGAAAAGCACAGCTGGTCAGGCAGTATCCGAAGAGCAGCAAAGTCAATGTTTTGAATATAAGATCAACCATACACAGTTTACAGCAGCCTGTACTCTGATTCAGAAGGTTGTGTATTCAACTCCCACTCAGATATTTGATGACTAAAAACTTTAGTAAACATACAGATGGAGTATTGAGGGACTACTGCACTGTCAGAAGAGCTATGTTTTAAACAAATCATTAAACTCAGGTTCTATTTCAGAGCACACTCAATTTCCTTTTCTAAATGAACCAACTAGGTTTTTAATAAAATTGACAAAAGTTTCATAGTCACTGTTAACTAAGAGTAACTTTATTTTCCAACTTTGATTAATTGAACTTAAATTCCAGTAGATTCCCCAGAGGGATTTGAACCCATGTCCCCAAAGCAATAACCTTGACCTCTGGTTTACAGTGTCATCACCACCATTGCTAAGATAACAAAAAATACAAAGTCCTGTGGATGCCCGAAATCAGAAACAAAAACAGAAATTGCTGGAGAAACTCAGCAGATCTGGCAGCATCTGTGGAGAGAGAAACAGAGTTAACATTTCAGGTCCACTGATCCTTCTTCAGAACTGTTAATATAATCAGAAACAAAAACAGAAGTTGCTGGAAAAGCTCAGTAGGTCTGACAGCATCTGTGGAGAGAAATCAGAGTTAACATTTTGGGTTGAGTGACCCTTCCTCCTAACTGAGGATTATAACGTTCTGAGGAAGTGTCACTCAACCTGAAATGTTAACTCTGATTTCTCTCCACAGATGCTGTCAGACCTACTGAGCTTTTCCAGCAACTTCTGTTTTCGTTTCTGATTTACAGGATCTGCAGTTCATTTGTTTTTTGTTTCCTTTAATACAGTCTGTTCTGATATAACGTGATAGTTCAGTTCCCATGCAATCCTGTATTATAAGAAAATCATGTAACAGCAGCACCATTTAAAGCTATGGGGCTGGAATCGCATTATAGTCAGTGAAGGGAAGGAAAGGTCATGTTCTACAAATAATGGTCTAAATTTTACAATCACGTTATAGCCAATTCGCATTAAAGAATAGCGTGCTATAGCAGAACCGACTGTATAATGTTAGTTTATGGAAGAATTGAATGCTGCATATGTCTAGCAGAGATTACACTTCTAAACTAGCTCAGTAAGAAGTGCTTTGTGATGCCCCAAGTTCAAGAGATTCTGTATAAGCCGAAATTTCCTAACACCAACTGAGTGTCTTCATCGCACTGCTCAAGGATGACAAGGATTTCAACGAAAAGCTTTCCATTTGCTGAAAGTTCTTCATTGCTGCTCTATGCAAACTCAATGTGACATTCAAATAAATTCACGCCTGTGGATATCAAAATTCTGCCCTTACACACATTCACCCTTCTCTTGCTCAGGCCTCCTCACTCCTGGATAATGTGACATTGACAAGACCCAGCTTGAGCAATGGGACTTGTTAGGAAGCTCTCTGAGGAGTGGCTCATTTATTTCAAACCCCAGTTAAAGACACTACTGTCTGCATGTTCCTCTCAAATCCACACACCATCCCTAATATCGTACAGTCAGAATCCTGGAAATCCCTCCCTAACATGACTGTGGGTGTCACTGCAGTGGTTCAAGAAGGCAGCTCACCATCACATCGTCCTGGATGGCCAACAAAGACTGGCATAGCCAGCAATGCCCACATCCCATGAATGAATAAAACGAGTGTGGATCCCAGTTTACTGTCACAGGCTTGTGTGCCAAGATTTCCCAAACAGGTATCATTGTGCTGCACAAGCCCAATCTTCCAAGAGCTGAGATTCCAGAGGGTCTCAATCAGTGCGGACCCTCCTGTGGATCTCCTGGAGAAAGTGCTCTCGCCAGAGATTGCAGCATCAAGAAATGCAGCTCCATAATTATGGATCTCACATAGACTTTTGTGTTAATATTCTTACCCTTGTAACACAAGTCTGTGGTTGTGTGCTTTACCACCAGGGCTCTTTTCATCTTTTCAGGTGGACATCATAAATCCAGGGCTGTAAACTTTAAAAGAGTAGAGTAATATTTGATTAAAATTGTTTGTTGTGGACCATGTACAGTGTAAGTGGGCTAGTTCGCTCAGTTGGCTGGATAGCCAGTCTCTGATGTACAGTGACTCCAACTACAAGCATTCAATTTCTGCACCAACTGAGGTTACCGTCACAGACATTTCTTCTTAACCTCACCCCTCACCTGAGGCATGGTGACCCTCAGTTCAAACCACCACCTCCACTTGTCCCGCTGTAATGAGAGGCTGGTCCTCTGGTACTACGGTGCCCACCTTTGTACAAAGTTAAAAATCACACAACACCAGGTTGTAGTTCAACAGGTTTAATTGGAAGCACACTAGCTTTCGGAGCGACGTTCCTTCATCAGGTGATTGTGGAGGGCTTGATCGTAACACAGAATTTATAGCAAAGATTTGCAGTGTGATGTAACTGAAATTATACATTGAAGAATTGATTGT
Source organism: Chiloscyllium plagiosum (assembly GCF_004010195.1). Taxonomy (NCBI): domain Eukaryota; kingdom Metazoa; phylum Chordata; class Chondrichthyes; order Orectolobiformes; family Hemiscylliidae; genus Chiloscyllium; species Chiloscyllium plagiosum. The sequence continues at coordinate 5,584,384 of NC_057725.1, forward strand.
CTGTTAAGCCTTTCATCTGTTAGAATACAGTGATAGTTTCACTTCTTTCATCTAACAGATGAAAGGCTCAACAGATAATCAATTTTTCAATGTATAATTTCAGTTACATCACACTGTAAATTTTTGCTATAAATTCTGTGTTACGATCAAGCCCTCCACTATCACCTGATGAAGGAGCGTCGCTCTGAAAGCTAGTGTGCTTCCAATTAAACCTGTTGGACTATAACCTGGTGTTGTGTGATTTTTAACTTTGTACACCCCAGTCCAACACCGGCATCTCCAAATCATACCTTTGTACAGTGCTTGATTGGTTTAGCCCATAGATGGAGCTAGTGAGTCAAGTGGTTGACTCACTAGCTCCATCTATGGGCTAAAGCAATCAAGTGGTTGACTTACAGAGAGAAATGCTGGAGAGGTTTGACATGTTGCTGCTTATTCTGATTACATTGATGATTGAAGTTCTCAGATGTTTTAAGTCACGTGAATAAACTGTTTTAATTTGGAACAATCACTGGTTTACTCTGTGACAAGGAAGATACATAGCAACCCTCAATCCAGACATTTCCTGGCCAACATATCATTCAATGAATGTCATTAAAAGACCAAATATCTGGCCATTATCAAATTGCTGTTTGTGGAAATTTGCCGAATACAATTTGCCCTGTTTTGTGCTTAACAACAGTGAGTAAACAGTTAATAGGTACTGGCTGGAGATTCTAGACCTGGGGCACAGTCTAAAACTCAGGGCCAGATCATTCAGGAGAGATGTTTGGAAAAACTTCTACACACAAAGGATGGTAAAAGTTTGGAAATATCTTCCATAAAAACAGTGAATCCTGGATCAGTTGCTCATTTTAAATCTGTGATAGATTTAAGCAAATTTATTAAGGGATATGGGCCAAAGGCAGGTATATGGAGTTAGGTCACTAACCCTAAACCTATCTCAGATCTGCTATGATCTCATTGAATGATCAAACTGGCTCAAGAGGCTGAATGGCCTACTCTTGTTCCAATGAAAGTGCCTTGGGACATTCAGAGATTATGAATGGCACTATATAAATGTCCCTTTTTCAAATACTGCTATAACTGCCTCATATGAATGTTTGTTTAACTCCATAGGGGAGCTCTTGAAATGACAAAGTCCCTATCTGTGAGAACACCGCTCTTCACTTTGGTAATTAAAATCATTAATAACATCTAAAATTCCTACTTCGATTTGTTAATGGCACAAAAATCTGTCTTGAGACTACAATAAAACCTTACAACAACAGTAGTTCCACTGCAAAACTACCTTAAATTTGGTTAATATTGAAACTCCTGGTGCCTGTGCAAGGCATTATATAAATAGCAGTCTTTGTTTCTTCATTTCAAAAAAGTACATTTAAAAATATCTGTAGAGTATGCAAAGGCTTAAAAAATCTCATAAAATTGTATCTCGCCTTTGTACAACATGGGGAAAATATATTGGTGTAAAAGCCAAGAAATTTGTAAGCTGGCCTCTCACATTACAATAACTTGCTTCAAACATTAACTAATGACCTAAAAAAATCAGACTATAAATTTAAACTTTAACATTGATAATAAGTTCCAGAAAATGTCCAGTGTAAAACTTGACAGGAATGGACAGCACAATGTTTTAAATGATAGAAAACAATGTCAGTACATCTGTGTATATATATGTTTCACTGTTTGTTGAAGGTATGTTATTATGAGTTAAAGAGATTACTGATGAATGGAGTGAAAGCCCTTCACAAGTCATCCTTACACCTATTGTAATGGCATTCCAGTATTTTCAGAACCTTGTCACAATAACTACACACCTGCAGTAAGGTTCCATTTTCTACAAACATTCTTGGATTTCCTCAGCGCAGCTGAATGCTGGATCTTCCCAGTATTTGAATGTCACTATGACATAAGTATGCATACCAACTATACCCTTTGCTCAAGCTGCTGTGGGAAACTCAGAAATCAACTAAAAGTGTTTTTGCAAAGTGCCATAGCTTGGTGTAAAGAAATGCAAATACATCATTGTCTGTAGTTGATTTGATTGTCAACTGCATGTACCAGGGAGGAAATTTATTCTGATTACTAGGTGTCATGACTGTGTAAGGGTTTACTGAGAAAGTATGGCCTGTTCATTCATAGACATACATAGAATTACAGCATGAAAGTAGGCCATTCAACCCGCTTGCAGTTCATGTTAGTACGGGCGGCACTGTGGCTCGGTGGCTAGCACTGCTGCCTCACCAGGGACCCGGGTTTGATTCCAGCGATTGTCTGTGTGGAGTTTGCACATTCACCCTGTGGCTGTGTGGGTTTCCTCTAGGTGCTCCAGTTACCACCCACAGTCCAAAGATGTACAGCTTAGGTGGATTGGCCATGCTAAATTGCTCATAGCGTCCAGAGATGCATGGATTAGCCATGGGAAATATAGGGGTAAGGTAGGTCTGGGTGTGATGCTGTTCAAAGTGTCAGTGTAGACTGAATACCTTGCTTCCACACTGTACGGATTCTATGATTTACCTTTCTCACAAATAAATCATCCCCAATATATTTGGTTACTTATCTGGTCATGCACCTCACAAACCTAATCTTGAATATTAATATAATTTCTTCCTAAACCATTCATTTTGAAGATGCATTCACAATCCCAGGACTCCTTGTGTGACAAGGTTTATCTTGGTATTTGTACGAACTCAGCTGCATGTAAGCACTGTAATCCATGTGATGTAGGTACACCCACATCACTTTTAAGAAGGTCAATCCAGGATTTTGACTGAGTGACGTTGAAGGGAGGAATGGTGATTTACGTCAGGATGATGAATGGCTTGGACAGGAAATTGCAGGAGGTGGTGTTCCCATCTATCTGCTGCGCTTGTCCTTCTAGATGGATGTGGTTGTGGGTTTGGAAGATGCTGTCTAAGAAGCGTTGGTGAATTTCTGCAGTGCATCTTGTAGATAATGCATACTGTTGCCACTGAGCGTCAGTGATGCAGGGAATGAATATTGAATGTTGAAAGGTTGCTAGTCAAGCGGGCTGCTTTGTCTTCGATGGTGTTGAGCTTCTTGAGTGCTGTTAAAACTACACTCATCCAGGGAAGTGGGGAATATTCCATCTCACTCCTGAATCAAGCCACTTGGTGAGACATGGGAAAGTCATATTACAAATTGTTACATAAATACAGGGAGTTATTTGTCATAACTGCAATTCATATTTTTGTACAATGTGTCCAATGTGTCAGGGTGACGGAACACTCCCCACTTGCCTGGATGGGTGCAGCCTCAACAACACTAAATAAGCTTGACACCATCCAGGACAAAGTAGCCCACTTGATTGGCACCACATCCCACAAGCATCCATTCCCTCCACCACTGATGCTCAGCAGCAGCAGTGTGCACTATGTATAAGATACACTGCAGAAATTCACCAAAGATCCACAGACAGCATCTTCCAAACCCATGACCACATCTATTTAGAAGGACAAAAGCAGATACAAGGGAGCATAACCCCCTGCAAGTTCTCCGCCAAGCCACTCACCATCCTGAGTTTGAAATATGTTGCCTTTCCTTCATTGTCGCTGCGTCAAAACCCTGGAATTCCCTCCTTCAGGGTTTTGAAGGTCAACTCACAGCAGGTGAACTGCAGTGGTTCAAGAGGGCAGCGCATCCCCACCTTCTCCAGGGGCAACTAGGGATGGGCAATAAATGCTGAGCCAACCAGCAATGCCAACATCCCACCAATGAATAAATAAAATGTAACAATAATGAAATTTGTTGTCGGGTATATCGACCTCTACAAATAGCACAGTTTGAAACATTTTACCACATCACATTGCTTATTTGGAATTGGAATCTTTTAATATTGTAATTATTGCACTGGGGTGCACAGATGCTAATAAAAAGAATGGAAACCATGTCATGCAGCCCAATCCTGATTCAAATTATCTGTGAACATATCAATGTAGACAGGTAGGAGGTTGGAACAACACAGCAAGCCAGGCAGCATCAGGAAGTGCAGAAGTCGATGTTTCGGGTGTAACCCTTCTTCAGGACTGGGTGTGTGTGTAAGGGGAGCTACAGATAAAGGAAGTAACGTGGGCAGGGTGGTGAAGTGGAGATAGGTGAAGGCAGGTAGAGGGTATGACCTGGCTGGTCAATGGGAGGAATGAATCCGGTTGGTGGCAGTGAGGACTGGAAGGGAGTCAGGGGATGGGAAGGGAGGTTTTTTGGAAATTGGGGAACTCTATATTGAGTCCTCCAGGCTGCAGGCTGCCCAGGTGGAAGATGAGGTGTTGTTACTCCAATTTGTGGTTTGGTTCGTTGTGGCAATGGAGGAGGCCAAGGATGGTCATGTCGGAAAGGGAGTGGGAAGGGGAATTAAAATGGGCGCTGACTGGGAGGTCCAATCACCGCCCATTTTAATTCCCCTCCCACTCCCTTTCCGACATGACCATCCTTGGCCTCCTCCATTGCCACAATGAACCAAATCACAAATTGGATGAACAACTCTTCATCTTCTGCCTGGGCAGCCTACAGCTCAGAGGATTCAATATTGAGTTCCCCAATTTCAAAAAACCTCCCTTCCTATCCCCCAACTCCTTTCCCAGCCTCTCCATCTCCCTTCCAGCCACCAACTGGATTCATTCCTCCCATTGACTAAGCAGGTTGTGCCCTCTGCCTGTCTTCACCTATCCCCACTTCACCACCCTGACCCCGCCACTCTCTTTATCTGCAGCTCCCCCTACACCCACCCCTCATCCTGAAGAAGGGTTACACTCCAAACGTAGACTTCTCCACCTCCTGATGCTGCCTCACTTGCTATGTTCTCCCAGCCTCCTGCCTGTCTATTTTGGATTCCAGCATCTGCAGTTTTTTTTGTCTCTATGAAACTATCAACAACAACTTACATTTGGACAATGCAGTAAAATTATACCGAGAATCTTCACAGGTGGCATGGTGGCTCAATGGTTAGCATTGCTTCCTCACATGACCAGGGACCTGGGTTTGATCCAGCCTTGGACAACTATCTGTGTGGAGTTTGCATATTTGCCTTATGTCTGTGTGGGTTCCCTCCCAGTCCAAAGATGTGCAGGTAAGGTGAATTAGTGCAGTGTTACAGGGGTGGGTCTGGGTGGGATGCTGTTTGGCTTCCATACTGTAGGGACTCTCTGAAGGGTGTAGTCCAAACAGAATTTAACATTGAGCTACATAGGGAAATATTGTGACACCCAAAACTTAGTTGATGAAGTAATTTTAAAAGAGCCTATTAAAAGAGGTGAGAGGTAGAAAGTTGGTACAGGGTGGGGGAGTGTTGGTTAGGGAATTCCAGATTTTACATCCCAGGCAACTGAAAGCCTGACATGATTAAAACTGGGGTTGCTTGAGAGACTTAGAGAAGGGCGGCAGTTCAGGAGATGGTTACAGAAAAGATAGGGAAGGGGTAACACCATGGAGGAGCTGACTGATGAGGATACTTTAATTGTAGCTATGCCCTGTGTACTGCATCAGTCCTGCCAATTTGATCATGAGTGAGCTGGGCACTGCATAACAGCAGCGGATCGCCACTCCCTTGCAGCATATTCCCACTTCCCTTGCATGATGTGCAACTGTAACAGATTTCACCCACACCTTTCACTCCCTTTAGCGGAGTCATAGTGTAGCTGACCGTTATTGGAGACTGAGGCTTGGAATTCAGAGAAAGTGGGGTCCGTTGAATAACCAAACGGAATTATGCAAATTGCAAGAATACAAAAATAAAAAAGTAGAATGAAGCAATAAATGAAACAATATTAGCAAGAGAGATTTAGAACTTATTTAGAATGCAGGGTGAGAAGAAAGTAAATCGGATAAAAACTGCAAGCTGAAAATGTGTTGCTGGAAAAGCGCTGCAGGTCAGGCAGCATCCACGGAACAGGAGAATCGACGTTTCGGGCATAAGCCCTTCTTCAGGAATGATTCCTGAAGAAGGGCTTATGCCCGAAACGTCGATTCTCCTGTTCCCTGGATGCTGCCTGACCTGCTGCGCTTTTCCAGCAACACATTTTCAGCTCTGATCGCCAGCATCTGCAGTCCTCACTTTCTCCTTAAAAACTGCAAGCATAAACCAATTCTCTTGATAATGGAATTTGCTTTTTAAACAGGTGTTCTTGTAAATGGCTTCATGGCTCAATTAGTGAGGGTTTTCAAACCAGCTGCAACTCGCTTTGATGATTCCTCTGGATCAGGATGGGATAAAGATACCAAATTTAAAGCCAAAAAATGGGTTTGAATCACAATGTGGAAATTACTTAACTTCTGCAACTGATGTACATGACATCTGGTATTACTTTGCCTGACAGACACTGTGTAACAACTACACACTTTCCCACATCGCATGGATTTTCAAATCATTCTTTTTTTGTTTTGGCAAGAACTTAGAATTGTCTCATTGATCTGCAATCCCTTTGAAAGTTAACCATAGCTGGGAAGCCTATTTCTGGCTTGATACAACTTCACTCACTTTGGTTATCCCTCTGGAGCAATTATTCTAATGGCAGGAATGTATTTTATGACATATGTTTAAGGGCAGTTACGCCTTGCTGGCACATCAAGCCCTGCTATTGCTGGAGACATTAGAAAAGTTAAAGATTTTAAAAAGTACATGGAAATCCCCAATTTACTTGTTTTTCAGACTCAGGTTGACAGAAAGCACAGAATTGATTTCTCCATCGGACAAGAATCATTATTTATTAAAAGTAATTAGGCTGTAGCTACAGATAAATAAACATGAACCATTAGTGCATAATTAAACTCTAATCACTTTATAAACCCCTCCTTACCCACACACAGAAAAAAAGTAGGTATAATGGATGGAGGGAAAACTGGGAAAACATTTCTGTTCTCAGGATATGTTGAGTTTGTTCTAATATTGATCAGAACACTGATTTGCATTCTTCCTTCTCTGGATGCTTCCACTAATTTACAGGAGGCTCATATATGTAGAAATCTCTCCGACCTATTAATTGAAAGTCACAGCTTACATTGATTCTTTTTATTCATTCACGGGAGATGAGGGTGTCACTGGCTGGGCCAGCACTTATTGCCCAGTTAAGAGTACAACCACATTGCTGTGGGCCTGGAGTCACGTGTAGACCAGACCAGGTAAGGATGGCAGATTTCCTTCCCCAAAGGGGATGAGTGAACGAGATGGCGTTTTCTGACAATTGATTCACAGTCATCATTAGATGCTCATAATTCTAGATTTTTTTGACTGAATTCAAATTCCACCATCATTTGCCATGGTGGGTTTCAAACCCAGGTCCCCAGAACATTACCTAGGTCTCTGGATTAACAGTCCAGTGATAAGGCAAAAGTGAGGACAGCAGATGCTGGAAACCAGAGTCAGATCAGAGTGGTGCTGGAAAAGCCCAGCAGGTCAGGCAGCATCTGAGGAGCAGGAAAATCGTCGTATCGGGCAAAAGCCTGATGAAAGTCTTTTGCCCGAAACGTCGACTTTATTGTTATCATTCTCATTATTTTCATGAGAAGGCAACTTTTGAAATAGTCATGGAGATGTACAGCATGAAAACAGACCCTTCGATCCGACCCGTCCATGCCGACCAGATATCCCAACCCAATCTAATCCAACTTGACAGCACCCGGCCCATATCCCTCCAAACCCTTCCTATTCATATACCCATCCAAATACCTCTGAAATGTTGCAATTGTACCAGCCTCCACCACTTCCTCTGGCAACTCATTCCATACACGTACCACCCTCTGCGTGAAAAAGTTGCCCCTTAGGTCTCTTTTATATCTTTCCCCTCTCACCCTAAACCTATGCCCTCTGGTTCTGAACTCCCCGACCCCAGGGAAAAGACTTTGCCTATTTATCCTATCCATGCCCCTCATAATTTTGTAAACCTCTATAAGGTCGGTGGTCTATAAGGTTTGGGCGGCACGGTGGCACAGTGGTTAGCACTGCTGCCTCACAGCACCAGAGACCCGGGTTCAATTCCTGCCTTAGGTGACTGACTGTGTGGAGTTTGCACGTTCTCCCCGTGTCTGCGTGGGTTTCCTCTGGGTGCTCCGGTTTCCTC
>NC_057725.1:5594440-5698382 GCF_004010195.1 Chiloscyllium plagiosum
ACCATGCCCAACACCACCCCCGCTCCCCTGTCCCCATCAGCCCTTGTCTGCCCCCACTCCCCCTGTCCGCATTAGTCCCCCTGTCCACCCCCTCTCTGGGGCAGCTGGACTACCTTTGGGGATGGGGGCAAGCCTCAAAATAGCGCACACACACAACTTGTTTCTGCAATTTTCTGACAGATTTCACCTCTGCCCTGTACAGGACAATGTTGGAAAGATTATTTGGGAAGGGGGGGGGGGGGTTTAGGGTACACCCCTGTGTAGAACTCCAGGGAAAGTGTGTTGTGGGGGAGGGGGCGAGAGAGAGAGAGAGAGAGAGAGCAGTCAGTCATTTGGAGATGGTGCCTGGGCTCCCACTGATGTCCAGGACTATTCTCGGCAGCATTTCAGTGAGCCGAGTTCATTTCTAATCATTATAAACAAAAGATGCAATCGGTTTTGGAACACCTCTTTGATGTAATGTTTCTATCAGGACTTTTAGATGTTCTTTGGATAATCTGAAATTTGGGTAATTGATATTCGATTAATCGAAGTTCCTCTGTATTCTATCACACTGTTGACTTGTGCCTTGTCGATGGTGGAAGGGCTTTGAGAAAGTCAGGAGGTGAGTTACTTGTCCCAGATTTTCCAGGCTCTGACCAATGTGTTCTTTGGGTTTTTTTTTATGCCAACTCTCATAGCATAAGCACTGAAAACTGTGGGCTGGATTTTACAGCAAGGGGCAGTCTCACACAGATCGCTGCTTCAATTCCTCATTTTTACGAATTAAGGAAGTCTCATATTTCTGACATGAAGGATGTTGTGAAACCTGAAAGGGTTCAAAAAAGATTTCCAAGGATGTTGCCAGAGTTGGAGAGTTTGAGCTCCAGGGAGAGGGGAATAAGCTGGGGCTGTTTTCCCTGGAGCGTCAGGCGCTGAAGAATGACCTTTTAGAGGTTTATAAAATCATGAAGGACATGGATAGGGTGAATAGAAAAGGTTTATTTCCCTGGTCTGGGGGAGTCCAGAACTAGAGGGCATAGGTTTATGGTGAGAGGGGAAAGATTTAAAAGGGACCTGAGGAGCAACATTTTTATGCAGAGGATGATACATGTATAGAATGAGCTGCCAGAGGAAGTGGTAGAGGCTGGTACAACTACAATATTTAAAAGGCATCTGAACAGGTTAATGAATAGACAGGGTTTAGAGGGATATGGGCCAAATGTTGGCAAATGGGACTAGATTATGTTGGGCTATTTGGTTGGCATGGACAAGTTGGACTGAAGGGTCTGTTTCTGTATATCTCTATGACTATGACTCTAAGTCATACTTTGTAAGGATATGTGAAACTGTACAGTGCAACTCTTTTTCATTGTTGTGCTATCTTCCAATTAGCCCACAATGCTTTTCATATTAACAATGCCAGAATGTGGCCCCTCAGTTGTGACAGTTTTCCGTTGTCTCCTGCATGATTATCATTGTCTCTGTGTGTGGTCCTGAGGAAGATGGCATGACTGCCACAGAGGACGCACTAGCAAGGCTTCCTCCGAGACCCTCCACCAGCTGAGACACTGGCATCTTTGTGGGTACGTTGGCAGGATTAAAGTCGGGAGCTCCAGCTGGGAGCACATCACTGCCATGTCTTTGCAGATGGTCAAGGGAGGAATGCCCCAGGTCGCTGGCATTCGGAGGACTGAGGGAGACCGAGCGTCTGCTCCGATCCAGGCAGGAGAGAAATGCCACTGTGTTGGCATTTCCCAACTTTGTCCACATACACAAGTGGAGCAGCAGGCAGGGCTGTTGGGCAGACTGACACAGAGGCTATGGGCCAGCAGCAATGAGGTTGGCATCCTGAAGCCTTGGGCATGTGACCATCTGTCCGCCTCCATGGGCAGGTTGGCAGCTGCCGTGGAGACCCAGATCCAGCAGCTTCAGGGGTCTCTTGGACAAGCTCACGGATTGGCACTCCATTGCAGAACCTTGCTGGGCCGCACATTGGTTCAAAGGTAGAGTTGCCTTCGTCACAGAATGAAACACTTACTCTGTCCAGGAGGTGGCACCCATTTCTATCTCCTTTACAAACTCGAGTTTTTAACAATGATTGAAATAAACATCCACTTTCCAGGATGAGTAACAGGCTCAGCATCTCAGTCCAGGTGACCTTCCCTATCCCTACCCCCACCTCAATCTTCATATTCCCTTCTTCATTGTCAGCCCCATCAGTTTTGATCTTCCCCATGTTCCCACCAAACCCACTTATTAACTGATGATCTCCTCACTTTATCCGGAAGCCCCAGGTGTACAGCATTATCATACCAACCCAGAGCATGTTGCTATCTTGCTGAATCCTTGGTGGTGCTGACTGTAAATGACACTGGTCCTGCATTTCCCTTTTCCCTGCCATGCTCCATCATCTCCCCCTACTCTCCACTAAATGCAGTTGCCATCCCTTCACTATTGTTATCACCGCTGCATGCCAGCATGCACTTCCCCAATGTCCCGAGCACAGCAGTGATCCCTGATAAACCTTTAGCACTGTCTGTGACTCATTCCCTCAACTGACTTGAACAGACAGCCCTGACTGATCAGATCCCTGACTGAGCAGATCGCTGAATGATCAGATTCCTGACTGATCAAATCCCTGACTGATCGGATTCCTGGCTGATCAGATCCCTGACTGAGCAGATCTCTGACTGAGCAGATCCCTGACTGATCAGATCCCTGACTGTCTGGATCCCTGACAGATCGGATCCCTGACTGATCAAAACCCTGACTGATCAAATCCCGGACTGATCGGATCCCTGACTGATCAAAACCCTGACTGATCGGATCCCTGACTGATCAGATCCCTGGCTGTCTGGATCCCTGACTGATCGGATCCCTGACTGATCGGATCCCTGACTGATTGGATCCCTGACTGATTGGATCCCTGACTGATCGGATCTCTGACTGATCAAATCCCTGACTGATCGGATCCCTGACTGATCAGATCCCTGACTGATCAGATCCCTGACTGATCTGTGCACAGTTTCCTGACTGACTTGCCATGACTCATTGGACTGACTGCACTGGACACTTCCTGTGCTTCATGACCAAGATGGCTGTGAGTGGACCAACTGGCCGTGTCAAAGCTCTTGGAGTGAAGGTGGGTGGAGGGGGAGGCAGGGGGCAGTGGCTCCCCTTGACTCAATGTTGCCCTGACCCACTGACAAATGGTGCCTTCCTCAGCCTGACTGAGGACTACTCCCCTTCGAGTTTGAGAACGGTATGTTTGGTTGAAGACCATCCAGTGTGAAGGTTGTTACACACGATACAAGTGTGCTGGACAACCCCTTGACTGATCACTGCTGACAACCGTGACAAGCTGCTTGGCTTTTTGTTTGTGTGAAAAGGCAAGGCAAGGTAATGATTCTGTGAGCACCCAACGAAAAGATGAGCTTGGAAAGAGCAAGCAAAGAGCTGGGAGGTGCTCCCTGTCCAATCCATGTGTTCGGGTGTTTAACCGTCTCTGTGTAAAGTGTTCAGGCAGCAGCTCTCCAATGGAAGGCAGCAGTGAGCCTAAAACTGAAGGACTGAAATGTAGAACGGTCTTGTAGTTCCACTTGTAAGAGGAAAAAGAGAATACAGTTTTAAGTGATGCACAAACAAAGTAAGGGTGACATGAGAAAGAACTTTCTCACTTAACAAGTAGTTGGCGTATGGAATGCCCTGCCTAGAAATGTGATGGAGGCAGGTTCAATATAGGTAAAAACAATGACTGCAGGGGCTGGAAACCAGAGTCTGCTGTATTCCTGATGAAGGGCTTTTGCCCGAAACGTCGATTTTACTGGTCCTTGGATGCTGCTGGAACTGCTGTGCTTTTCCAGCACCACTCTAATCTAGACCCCGCAGGTTCAATATAGCCCTTCAGGAAGGAGTAGATGATTAATTGGATAGACATAGTGTGCAGTGATATGGGCAAAGACAGCTGATTGGCAATGAATAATAATGCTCATTTGAAGAGCTTGTGCAGACATGATGGGCTGAACGGCCTGTAACACATCTGTGATTTTCCCTTTGTCTTTTGTTTCATGAAATATTTGTTGTTGAATATCTCCCACCTCTACCTGACCTACATTCCATTCTGTTCCACCTCTCTCCTACCCCTTTCAATAGCATAAAACTTCAAAAGTCAGAATCATCTGATTTGTCTGGTGGTGGGTTTGGAAGGAACGCGGTGTATGTCAGTGCATGATGATCACCCCTGACCTCAAAATAATTCCTTTCATCAAAGGTTCTGAGAACATTGATGAGGCCAATTTTAGAATACTGCATTCAATTCTGGTCTCCTTGCTATGCCCAGAACATCGACTCTTCTGCTCCTCGGATGCTGCCTGACCTGCTGTGCTTTTCCAGCACCGCACTTTTCAATATAGGAAAGTGTTGTGAAACTTGAAAGGGTTCAGAAAACATTTACAAGGATGTTGCCAGGGTTGGAAGGTTTGAGCTATCGGGAGAGGCTGAATAGGCTGGGGCTGTTTTCCCTGGAGCGTCAGAGGTTGAGGGTTGACTTTATAAAGATTTAAAAACCATAAGGGGCATGGACAGAGTGAATAGACAAGTGCTTTATACCAAGGTTCCTGAAGAAGGGTTTATGCCCGAAACGTCGATTCTACTGCTCCTCGGATGCTGCCTGGCCTGCTGTGTTTTTCCAGCATCACATTTTTCAACTCTGGTTCCAGCATCTGCAGTCCTCACTTTTTCCCAAGGTGGTGAAGTCCAGCACTGAGGGGTATAGGTTAAGGGTGAGAGGGGAAAGATTTAAAAGGGACCTGAGGGGCAACATTTTCATGCAGACGGTGATGTGTGTTTGGAATGAGCTGCGAGAGGAAGTGGTGGAGGCTGGTACAGTTGCAATATTTTAAAAGGCATCTAGATGGGGACATGGATAGGAAGGGTTTAGAGGGATGTGGGGCAAATGTTGGCATATGAAACTAGATCAGTTTAGGACATCTGGTCAGCATAGATGAGTTGGAGCAAAGGGTCTGTTTCCATGCTGTGTAATTTTATGGTTCTATGTTTCCTCTTAACACATTCTCAAAGGCCACTTTTTATTTTCACGGCAACCTTTTGGTTTTCAAAGAGTCCTTTCTTAGTCACGGAGCAATAATACCGTCAACATTTGTATCAACACGTGACGTACTTAGATTACACAAGCAGACTTAGTAAAATATTTCAATATTAGATTGGTATCAAGATACCATTAACCTTATAAATCAAAACACATGTGGAAAACATTGTACTCAAGACACCACAGCGTTATATTGACACAAGACAACAGGCATAAATTTGCAACAAATGCCTTTTAAAACAAACTGACACATCTATACACAAAACATCTTCATTGTATATGTGCTCTGCAAAGAGTGGAGAGATGACAGCTGAGTGGTTGTGTATTGGTCTCTAATACATTTATTGTATCTCAAGTAATTGTTACGGCTCACTGGGGCAGTACACTGGAAATCAAACCCATCTATTCCCAGGAAAAATCGAAATATTGTAGATGTGAATCAGTAAACTCTGAGTCTCTTTTGCCAACGATGCTGCCAGGTGTGTTGTGTTTCTTTGCATTTGTCCATCAAAAAAGTTAAAGATTTTCGAAAGTACGTCGAATTCCCAAATTTATCTAATTTTTGGACCCAGATTGACAGAAGGCAGGAACCAGGTTATTGTACTTACCTACATGCACTTATACCTGCCTCCCTTTCCCACCTAGTCCCTGGCATATGAGGTGAGCAGACCACGTGTGGTCATACATTATCCCCTTACCTTGAAGCCAGGGTTTGCCCACATGACCCCCTTCCTCAGCCAAACTTCGCCATATCCCTCCGCATCACTTGCAGATCTCATAGCCCCTCTTCACAATTGTACTTCTCTCTTTCCAGTCCTGGAGACTAATGTACAGAGGCTCAGTGTTACCCCAATCCCACCTTCCATGCCCCTCCCACACCCCGCTCCCCCTCTCACTTTGATCCCTGTGAATAGACCTGATGGACTGAACAGGCCTCCCCTTCCTCCACTGACCTGGCTAAACTCTGGATAAAATGTGTCCAGACTCCTGACTGGTGCCAGTTCAAGTCCCTGACTGAGACTGACCCCACCAACTGGATGCTATGGAGTCAGAGAACTGACCGTGACCTTCTCCTGGGGCTCTAGAGAAAGGTAACCCCCAGCTGAGATCACCCCAACTGGTCACTTGATGGTGGCTGATCCCCTGTGTGTATGCAAGGCTGACCAAGGCTTGGAGACAGCACCCTGACAAATGATTGACTTCATCGACTTCACTAGGGACCACACCCCATGACTACTTACTTGCTGTACATGCAGTGTGTTTGCTGGTAAATCCGCTGGCCCATGGTGAGTTGATGTAGCACACTTTACACAGTAAGATGTAGGCCCCCTGGATCCAGTAGCAAGGCAAGCTGCTTGGTTTTGTGACTGCCCTCCCAGGGCAATGCAAGGCAAGGCCCGGATGTTGTGAGCCTGTGGGAAGGTGCTCACTGTGGGAGAGCTGAGGGAGCAAGCAAGCAACACTGAGATCCCTCCTGGTCCGATCCGCGAGCTGGGCTCCTGTGAAAGTGCATGCACTACTTCCTCTTAATGCTAGTCACCGGTCTGCCTAGCAATGCAAGTCTGTGCACCCAGAGTGCACTGCCTGTATACAGGAGAGGAGCCGGCATGGTTGTGAGGAGATGCCGAACGCCAATGTCCCTGGAGGAACGGTGCATGTGTCTGTTACCCATGGATCATCCCTGGATGGTGATTTCATCATAGGCAGCATTGAAGTTGTTCAGAGCAAGGGGCAAGCTAAATCTGGCAGGTTCCCTTCTCTGGTCTCCACATCGTGTTTTAGAACCATAGTAATGGTACCCTTTCTAATCTCGCCGAGAGAATCAAATGTTTTCTCAATGTCTGGCTTGTTTGGATAGCTTGGTAAGATAGAAAACAGAAATTACATAAAGAGGCATTTAGTCAGCTTTAATCACTATCTGATTGGCAACTCACTACCGCCTGGCCCGAACCTTGCCATGCCACTTGTGAGAATCAAAAAAGATGGAGTGAGAATCCTCCCCTTGGTGAGATGGGTCCCACCCACTTCTCATTTGATTCTGCCTCTAATCTGGCCATAGGCCACATCGCTCAGACCATCTGATTCTGTCCTTAGTTTCTATGCCATTGTGGATTTGTTGGCCTTTTATTTCTATTGTTTGAAACACAGAAAAACGTGACTGCCCATCTGTAATGATTCATTTCAGGAATTCCCATCAAACGGTGTTACTGTTACAGACCCAGTAAGTACACCAGCTGCGTCAATAATAAAGGAAAGACTGACACTGAAAATGATTCAGTTCTCGTAAATCTTATGAGAATCCCATTTCTTTCTAAAGGATCATAAATCTTTTGGTTTTCTTCTAAGTAGATGGCGGTGCTTTTTGATGCCAGGCCTGTTGGTTTCAATGGAAAGAATTAATAAAAATCAAGGAAGAAAAGAAGTGTTTATGGATTTCAATTATCTCCTGCTTTCTATCTCAGGATTGAGATAGGTCTGATTGAGTTGCCCTCAAGAGGCCCTTGAGACAAGACTGCATTTTTACTCACTGTCCTCCAAAGAGTAAGTCGTCTTCTTTTAGTACACTGTCCCATAGTTTGGTCAGCATACACAGCGCTAAAGGCTGCCCTGAACAAAGAAGACCTACTTAACAAAAGTACAGAGCCAAATGGAAGCAAAATTGGAAATCCAGTGCCCAACTCTAGTGCAAACAGAGAGAGAAAAAAACTAATGGATCTGTTATTTCTCCTCCCATCCAATTACTGTTATCTAGCGGAGAGAATATGGACGAAATGGTTCACACAAATTCTAATGCCTTTAATCCCTTCCATACATATAAACCTCACATTCACTTTCATGACTTCATTACTGAGCCACCCAGGCAGTATGAGTGCTGGAATGGGCCCACCAGCTGTGAAACCTGGCTCCCTCAGGTTTAATCAGTTAATGAGGGATATGTAAATGAAAAGCTTAGGGGATTACTGCTTGTCCAACAGCAGTTCACCCCACAATGATACAGCACTAATACAGGTGTTAGCAAACCGGTATTAGCCACCAGCTAATTTAGCTCCATTCATGCTCTGATTGTACACTCAGCCCTTCTATTTATATCAGGGTTCTGGCCCAGTGGGAGCTTAGTTTCATGCTGTGGTGGGTCTGACAGATCTCCTTTTACAGTACACAGTGATACCCAGCTCTAGGAGTATGATTGACGGCCTAATAAAGTTTTCTTGTGGAGCCTCCACTAAAACAAGAGGGAAAGGTTCCCATGTCATTGAAAGCCAATAAGCACAAATTACTGAGAAATCAATTATCTTTTTAAGGTTTTCTGTCTTCACTGGCAAAGGCTACAGAGAGAGAGAGAGAGAGAGACTTCATGCAAACTGTCTTCAGGCAAAATGTTCACTTTTCAACATCACAAAGATACACAAAACTTACCAACTTTCAAATAAATCTTGCATAAATTTACTCAAGTATCAGTTGATTGCAAACTTGAAATACATTCACCACAATCCAGTTCTGAAGTTTTACTTTAAATAATCTAATAGTGAATAGTTTGTTAAGAAAGAGGCATATAAAGGAACGCAAAGTTTAAAGTGAGAAACTTTACCGTGACTTCAGCGCCCCAGGAGAGGGCGAGGTTCGATGTTGTCACCTATTAAGTGATCTTGTGGCACAGTAGTAATGCCCCTCTCTCTGAGCAAGAAGGTCCAGGTTCAAATTCCACCTTTGTGTTTGAACAGGTAGGTTGATGCCTCTATGGTGTAAAATAAAATAGCCAAAGCAATACAAGGCACTCCTCAGAGTGCAGATGGAGTACTGCCAATAGTTGTGGTGCTCTTATCTAAGGAAAGAGGCAGCCCAGAGAAGGTGCACTTACTTGGCTGATTCTGGCTATCGAACAACCGTCTCAAGCAGCAAGGTTGGTAGACTGACTTTGTACTCTTTGTAATATAGAATGAGAGGCGACATTATTGAAATATACAAGATTCTTATGAGTTTATTTTATATCATGAACAGCTATGTCCTTTACTCACTCCAACACCCCTGGCCCTGTCATGACAATGGCTGTTTTTGGCACAGCCAATCCATTTTCACCTACTTAGGGTCCACATTATCAGCTTTTCCCCTTCCCTGGCTTACCATTATCCATCCCTTTGTTTGTCTGACTGGCTTTTTCTCTTTCTGGGCTCCGTCTCCACCAATCCTCTCAGTCCTTAACCTGCTAAAATCCAACTGCTGGCTTCTGCATATATGCTACTTTTTCCCAGCTACTATGAGTTGGAATGAAGGATTACTGGTTCGGGATGTTCACTCTGATTTGTCTCCACAGATGCTGCCAAAACTGCTGAGTTTTTCTAGCTATTTCTGTTCTTGTTTAAAAGGGGACTGAACAGGGTAGATGTGGAAAGTTGTTTCCCCCTGCGGGAGGGTTTAGCACCAGGGGGCATTATTTCAAAGTAAGGAGTCTCCCTTTGAAGACGGAGATGAAGAGGAATTTGTTTCTCTTTGAGGGGAGTGAATCTGTGGATTTCCTTACTGTAGACAGCTGTCAAGAATGAGTTGTTAAGTATGTTCAGGGCTGAGAACGAGAGATTTTTAGTCATTAAGGGAATCATGGGTAATAGGGATAAGGTCGGGAGCAGACTGAATGGCCTATATTTTATGCTTAATATTACTCATAAGACTACTCAGGAATTACTGAATACATTTTGTTCAAGTTAGTGCACATTAAATTGTTTGAATTTTCATCCAGTTTTATTAGAGCGACAACTTAGTAATTTTCAAAAAGGTGAATGTAAATTCTAATGATGGAGCAAGTGTAGGCTATAAAACTGCACGTAAGTTATTTGTTGCAAGCAGCTGTCACACACAATGTGTTTAAAAATGCAAGTGGGCTCCTCCGGTGCTGACATTAGGATTTCGACTTTATATTCGAGGGAAATGATTGGTTTTGAAAATAAAAATTGGTCTCAGAGAAAAAAAGCCATCGCCGATGAACTCTAAAAATTACAAATTGGGAATCCCTCAATAACACAAATGCCCTATTCTGAATGTCTCCGTGTTGTTCTATATTCCCACTGATATCAAATAAAACTCCCAGTCATCAAATTGTTGCCATTAGCAGCTGAAGTAAAATGTGCGCTCAGGAACGGTTCACATCAGGTGACTGTGAGTTCATCATAAAGCATTTTCACTCTTAATGAAGCTGATCAAACTGTAAATGTAACAAACCATAGTAGCACAGGCTGAACTAAAAATGGGAAGTTCTGGGAATTGATCTATCACCTTGCCTCCAGCAGGGTGCCTGAAGGGGGAAAGACTCATACTGGCTCCCTTAGCATAAGAACTAGACATGGGTAATGTGGTACTGAAGAAATTAACAGAGGTCTAATATATCTCCTGGTATCTACATATATCACAGTCACAATATTGAACTACCTTTGTTACACACAGCAGAATGCTTCCATCAGAGTGCCTGCTTCAAGTTGTCCCACTAAAGTTGGAGTATGGTTTATTACATTTAGAGTCAGATCATTTTTATTAACAGTTAACATGCTTTATATTGAATTCGCAGGTGAAAGTTCCATCTATTGTTGAGCAAAGGTTGGCAGTTTTTATGTACATACCTGGGTTCAATGAGGAGTTCAGAAACAGGTCTGTGATGGGGTGTGGGAAGGGGATTTGGAATGAGACAGGGAGAGTCACAGGGTGGTCACTGGAGAAGGAGTGTGAAGGGGACTGACAGCAAGAATGAGGGGCTTTTGCTCGAAACGTCGATCTTCCTGCTCCTTGGATGCTGCCTGACCTGCTGTGCTTTTCCAGCACCACTCTAATCTAGACTCTGGTTTCCAGCATCTGCAGTCCTCTCTTTTGCCTAGCAAGAACGAGGTGTTAATTTCTGTGGGGTTCATACTCCTGATGCTGCATTCCTACACTAAGCATGGAAGAACCGTGCCATTTTATTATTGTATCTCTAAAAATGGTGACCTAAAATGAGAAATGTCTCTCTTGTTTTAAATAGGATGGCTGCATAATTTCATAGCAAGGAATGCGATAATACTGCTTACTCTGTTTTTGTGTTTGTTGGCTCCTGCAATGTGCAGATGATCAAGAGCCAAGAAGTTGTTTACAAATGAAGCTGACTGGTTCTCAGCTAATTGAATAGTGTGGAACAGGAAACAAGTCAAAGGGACACAGACAGAGAGAGAGAGGGAGACAGAGATACAGATGTGTGTGCTTTTGTACTCTACAGCAGAAGCTGCAGTAAGCAACTCAGTTTAAACTTGAAGAAAACCAGTTTACCTTCTTTCAGCAATTACTGGTAAATGTGACTTTCGAACTGGTAAATCAGAAACATTTTCAAGTGAATCAGTCACTCTGTACTTCTTATAAACCAGAAAGCTTCCAGAGAAAAAATGAGATGTATTCAGCTACCGAATGCTAGCTGAATACATCTCAACAAGGAACGAGGAAGCAAAGACCATTGAACTGATGTTTCCATTGTTTTATACCTATGCCAATAACCTATTCTGTGTGTATGTATGCAGTATGTGTCTATTGTGAGTAGTCTGTGAATGTGTGTGTGAGAGAGAGAGAGAGAGAGGTGGAAGGTGATTAGAGTTTAGTGTTCGTGGGAATCATCAGTCATGGGTGGGAATGCCTTCCACAGACTTTTCTTCCACAAACATACTGAGGGTGGAATGGAAATTGCAGGTGTCCTCCACCACCACCTCATACAATACTCCCATCATCACAAACTTACCACGGGGTAAGAACACAGAGCTATCACCTCTGTTCTTCTCTCTCTCTAGCAGCTGGTAAACTCTCTTTTTTCCCGTTTATTCTTTTCTGTGCATAGGCAAGACCAGCGTTTCAGGCCCATCTCTGATTGCCTTTGAATTGAATGGCTTGATCAGCCATTTCAGAGGGCTCTTACGAGTCAACTACATTGTTGTTGGTCTTGAGTCACATGTAAGGTGACAGACTTTCCTCTCTGAAGGGGATTAGTGAGCCAATTAATGTTTGTTTTAAAAAAATTGATGATAGTTTCCTGGTCACGATCACTGAGGCCAGCTTTCAATTCCAGAATTATTAATTTAATTTAATTTCAATTTCAATTAATTTCAATTCTACCAACTTCCCTGATGGGATTTAAGGCCATATCCCTGCAGCATAAGCATAGCCGCTTGGTTTAACCAGGCCAATAATATTATCACTAAACCCCCATTGCCTCACTGAATATTTTGGCACTTTCTACTTTTATTTCAGAATTTCCAACATCCACAGGCATTTTGTTTCTACTCTAGAAGTGTATGATAAGGATGTGTTTGATATTGTTATCAATTTGGAATTTGGATTTTTAAAAGAGAGGAACAAGGATTTTGGTTTCAGTGTGTGGAGGCAGTTTTTTTTTAACAAGGTCAGAAAGTCATTTGGAACAGTGACCTAAATACATAATTTCCAAGAAAGCAAGCAAATCAGTCACATGACTAGCAAGATACCTTGGTGGGAATGGATGGAATGTTTATAATGAGTTTATGACATTCAGAGAAACAGACCAACAAGTTTGTCTATTCACTTTAGTCTTGTCCGAACTCCTGATTTTTGGAATGGTTACTCCTAGCAGGAGAATACAATTATCGGTTCAGGAGTATAGTTTTCACCGAAATGAAAGTGTTTTAATTTGTGAAATTTCCAAGATGCAGAAGCTTATGTCGATGTTTTCAAGTTCTCAGACGTGAAAAAAGATTCAGATCATCAGAACTAGAGAGAGATCATAAAACTATCTCAGTAGTCCAAAAAGAGAATTGGAATGAGCCAGTTAAGTAAGAAATTAAAGAGTGGAGATCAGAAGGATGTTTCTCTGGGATTGAGTATCTGCAACTGATGTTGCTGGCAGTGAGGTTTAAACTGTGTTCTTCTGTTTTCACACGCAGGTGTTCTATGTTTTGTGTTCTATGTTCTGTGTTCTATGTTCTGGGTAGTTCTGCTATTACACGGTAGTTGCAATCCTGTGTGACCCTGCGCTATACAAAAATTGTGCGATACAAATATACTTAAAACGTGTGTTGGCAATGTAATCGTGTTATAGTCAACACGGACTTTAAAAATTTGCATTTTACAAAAAGCGTTCCCTATTCACTCAATTGCACTACAACCAATTGTGTAAATGAAAGATGTACTATAGCAGAACTACCTGTACCTACATATTTTACATCTATTAATAAAAAGAGAGAGAGAGCTTGGTTTGCTTACTGTCTCTTGTGTAATAGACTTGTACTGTTATGTAAAAGAACACTTGCAGCTTTGTGTGAACATGTTTCATTGAAAAAATGCTATGATAAATAACTGCGTAAGTTAAACTTATGATCTATCAAACCAGGTTTCACTCTGGGACTTGACTTTGTCCTGTATTACCATCAGTATGGACACTAACCACAGGATTAGCCAAGTTCAACAACTGATTTGTAAATGATAAAGGAAAATGTTCAAAAGATACTAATTAAAAGGAGCAACTTGAAAATTGCATTGCTGTCAGCAGATCAAGAAATGCCCTGAATCCTGAGTGATCCAGGAATTGGATGTTTGACTGAGACAATGTATCTGAATAGAAACATGGAAAGGAGGAGCAGGAGTAGGCCATTTGGCCATTTGAACCTGACCCTCAATTCAAAATGATAATGGCTGATCCTCTATCTCAAAGCCATATTCCTGTTTTCTCTCTATACTCCTTGTTGCCTTTAATGTCTAAAAATGTATCAGTCTCTTGATGTTACTTCAACCACAAATGTTTTTATCTGTAATGACTAATGATCTTGACCTTGTTTGCATACCAAATAGGCTGCAAGAAGGCAGCTCAAGGGCAACTAGCGATGGGCAATAAATGCTGGCTCAGACAATGATGCCTACATCACATGAATAAAAGCAGAGAACTAGCCATTGCATTTTGACAGCAGTACACTGGGATTGAAGATTAAAGTGCAGTCAGATTCGAAAGCCAGTGTTTAAACAAATACTTGTCTTTGTTGCTGTTCCTTTTCTGAAAGAAGTACTTTTTGCACAATCAATTTGTTGTGCCATTCCCCATGTTACCATAGCAACTGCAGTTTAGATGCATTCTATCAGAATACAAAACACTTTGAAACTTCTTGAAGACATGAAAGGCAATGTTATAAATTCAAATTATTTTGTTCTTTTACTTGCTATCAGTATAACACAGACTTGCATTAATATAGCGCCTTTGCAGTTTAATTGTCTCAAAGTGCAAAACAAACATTACCCAAAAAACAAAAGTTGCCACTGAAACACAATAAGATATATTGGGCTTTTTAACCTCAGCCAACCTCAAGTGTTTTAATGGAGGACAGGGAAGTTTCAAGAAGGAAAAGCATAGATTGGGAGGCAATAGCAATAGACAATAGGTGCAGGAGTAGGCCATTCTGCCCTTCGAGCCTGCACCACCATTCAATATGATCATGGTTGATCATCCTTAATCAGTATCCTGTTCCTGCCTTATCTCCATAACCCTTGATTCCACTATCCTTGAGAGCTCTATCCACCTCTTTCTTAAATGAATCCAGAGACTGGGCCTCCACTGCCCTCTGGGGCAGAGCATCCCACACAGCCACCACTCTCTGGGTGAACAAGTTTCTCCTCATCTCTGTCCTAAATGATCTACCCCGTATTTTTAAGCTGTGTCCTCTGGAGGTCTACAGCACAGAAAAAGGTCCTTTGGTCCATCGAATCTGCACTGGTCAGAAACAACTCCCTAATTATTCCAATCCTGTTTCTCAGCTGTTAGCCCATTACATTGCTTGCCTTGGTATCGCGAGTGCATATCTAAATACTTCTTCAATGTTATGACTGTTTCTGCCTCCACCACCGTTACTGGCAGTGAGTTCCAGATTCCCAGCACCTTCTGAGTGATAAAGATTTTCCTCGCATCCCCTCTAAACATTCAGTCCCTTGCCTTACGTCCAAGCCCCTGCTCAATGATCCCTTCACCAAAAGGGAAAATTGCTTCCTATCTATGCCCCTCATGATCTTATACATCTCATTCATGCTCCCCCCAGTCTCCTCCATTCTAAGGAAAACATCCCCAGTCTGTGCTGCTGGTTGTGGCTCAGTGGGGTACACTCTTGCCTTTGACTTTGAAGATTTGAATCATATTCCAGAGATTTGACCCCAAAGTCTAGGCTGACACTTTTAGCAGGGGACTGGGAAATCTTGGAGGACATTTGGATGAGACCTTATATTGATGCCCTTTCAGGTAGGCATCAAGGATCCTGCAGCCATTATTTCAAAGAGGAGTTCTCCCTGGCAAATGTTAATCCTTCAACCAATCCCTAGGAGCAGATCACATGATGTAAGACAGCAGGAATAGGAGCAGGAGAGGCCAGTTGGTCATTCCTAGCCCTGATTCCTCATGCTAGTTCATTTTGAATTCTGGACAGGGTCAACAGCACGTTTGAGGCTGTTCAGCCCTTCAAGTTTGCTCTACTATTCCACAGAATCGTGCTTGATTGTCTACACCCAAACTACGTTCTTACACCACCCCATACACTTTACAATCTGGTTTGTGGGCACTTATCTGGACCTTGACAGAGCTCTCATCTCCATAGATATGCCACTGAGGTCAGACTAACTGGTCTATAATTTCCTGCTTTCTCTCTCCCACCTTTCTTAAAAAGTGGCATAACATTAGTCACCCTCAAATCCACAGGAACTGATCCCGAATCTATCGAACTCTGGAAAATAATCACCAACGCACCCATGATTTCTCGAGCCATCTCCTTCAGTACCCTGGGATGTAGACCATCAGGCCCTGGGGACTTATCAACCTTCAGATCTAATAGTCTCTCCAACACCAATTCCTGGCAAATATAAATTCCCTTAAGTTCAGGTCCTTCAGCCACTGTTACCTCAGGGAGATTGCGTGTCTTCCCCAGTGAACACAGATCTGAAGTACCATTTCAATTCTTCTGCCATTTCTTTGTTCCCCATAATATATTCCCCTGTTTCTGTCTTCAAGGGCCCAATTTTAGTCTTAACCATTTTTTTGCCTTTCACATACCAAAAAAAGCTTTTACTATCCTCCTTTATATTTTTGGCCAGAGAGGACTTTGGAGCAAATATTACCAGGTGGTAAGTTATTCTTCCATCAGAGACAAAGGCCAGTTATGACACTGTCAGCCCATGACAACTGCCCGCCAACTCAGAGGTGACCTCTTCATTAGTGACCTCTGAGGGTTCCTTAGAATCACAGAACTGTTACAGGGCAGAAGGAGACCATTCAGTCCATCATGCCTGCAGCAATTCTCTCCCAGTGCCAATCTTTGACCTTTCCCCATTTTCCTGAACACTATTTCTATCCAATCATTCAATGTCCTTTTGCATGCCTCAATTGAATCTGTTCAGTTCAGTTCAGGGCAGTAGGGTGGGAAGACATGAGCCTTTTTGGGCAATTGGGCAAACTCAAGGGGAGGTGTGGAAGCTGCTGGTGTCAGAGTGAGAGTGCAGAGGCACCTCAAGATGGAGGCATCTCTGAATGTTGCCACAGCTGCCAGTCCATCTTTGTGGCGGGGTGACCTTTCTGTATAGGGAAAGGGCTTCATTGTGGGTGGGGAAGGTGGACATTCGAGCTACAACAGAGCTGGCTAACCCTGCCATTCCTATTCCAATCCCCCAACCCACACCAACAGGCTACCGTCAAGAGACTCCCAACCATCTGCTTGGACTTGGCTTCAGCCAGGGAGGTGGTATTCACCATAGGAAATGTGGCCGGTATTGGCTCCAACCTGTGCCCATGTAACCAGCTGAGTGCTACTAATTGACTACCTGCTGCAGCCAAGTTGGTCACTAGTTCCAGAATAATTCCACCTCTGGCAAGATTGATTGGATTCTGGTAGGTAGTTGAAACATGCTGCAGTTATACAGGGCCATGGTGAGGCCCTACTTGGAGAAATGTGTGCTGTTTTGGTCTCCTTACCTGAGGAAGAATGTTCTAGTGATGGAGGGACTGTAGCGAAGGTTTATCAGGCTGAATCCTGAGGTGGTGGACTTGTTGCACCAAAGGGCCTGTTTCGGCACTATAGGGAATCTAATCTAATTTTGAGGTGGCAAGATTGAAGTACGAAGCGAGACTAGATTGGTTAGGATTTTGTTCACTGGAATTAAGTTTTTGAAACCTGGAAAATTCTAACATAAATGCAAGAAGGATGTTCCTGAAGCCTAGGGAGTCAGATTGTTCAGTTGTTGCTTAATACGCCAGCAGTTTGTTTGTATGCTGGGATTGAATGCAACCTTTGTTCACTTTTTGCTAACTTTTGGTTAATCTTAGGCATCATTTGAAGGCTTTTCCATCTGTAATGATTCCGTAGTGAATAAAAATAAGATGCTGGGCTACAATGGGCATTGGGGACATAGTTACTGTGACTGAGAGAGGGATGTGTCTACAGGCTAGTGAGGTCTGATGCTAAAACAGCAACTGGGGATAGGAATGTGGTATTGTGTAAGGAAGTGTCAGCCATGTCATCTCATGCTGTGAGGTAGTGGGTATGGCCTCCTCTAGCGTGATGTTGGTGGTGAATGCTGTAGCCACATTCTAAGATGCCTCCACCTTGAGGTGCCCCTGCACTCCCCTCCTACACCAGGAGCTTCCACATCTCCCCTTGGGGTTGCCAGGGTTCCAAGATGACACCATGCATAGCAGTATATCCCAGATTATCTCAGCTGAGCTGAGTGTTTCTAGCAGACAGCATCAGACCATGAGGGTGCCATGCGGCAGGGAAGGTAGCTGAGGAGGCAGGTTTCAGACAACTGTGTGAGACAAGTCACTAGACCTCCACGAAACTCAATGAATATGACACCTAGCCGAAATGCCACAAGATCCAACCTGGACCTTTTTCATTTGGGTATGCAAGATGGGTTCATGTGAAGAGGGGCGGAGTTCATGGGAGTCGGAGGCAAGGTCACCTACTTGCTCCCAATCTCTGCACTTGATTGGTCCCAGATTCAGGCAAATGGGGCCCACCCTCCCAAAAATATCCCAACAATATCCCAACAGTATCCCAACAGATATACTGCTCTTGTTTCAGTTTGGATACCAACCACCCTCTTGCCTGCCTCTTAATTGGGCCTATGGCAGGTCATGACATTTCGGTGGCTGTTAATTACCTTAATTGCTCATGGACTGACTCGATCACCCAGCAGTTAATTGATGAGGAGGTAAGAAGGAGTCAATTAACTCCCCTGGTTCAACTTACCAACTTAATGATCCTGATGGCCTTGTGGTATTCTCACTAGACTATGTATCAGAGATCCATGTAATGTCCTAGGGACCTGGGTTTGAATCCTGCTATGGCAAATAGTGGAATTTGAATTCAATAAAAATCTGGAATTAAGAGTCAAATGATGACCATGACTCCATTGTTGATTGTTAGAGAAAAGCCCATCTGGTTCACTGATATCCAGGAAACTGCCAGTCAGGCCTACATGTGCCTTCAGACCCACAGCAATGTGATAAACTCTTAACTGCTTTCTCGGCAGATAGGAATGAGCAATAATTGGTGGCCGAGCCAGTATGCTCCCAAACCCCTCATGAAGTAATAAAACACTTATTTGCCGTTCTCACCCGTTTCCTCATGGGAAGATAATTTCCCCCAAATTCATGTCAATATTTTTGTCAAACCAAGATAAGGAACCCAATCTATCAGTCCATCAAGTTAGCAGGTCAACTTTGAAACGTTAAACCAAGCGAATTCTTAACCTTTAGCTTTGTTTTTATCGAGCTACCGACATTCTGAATTCATGCAGAAATTTCTTTCCAGTTAGATCCTCCTGGGAAAACTGAATAAAACTTGAGGAAAAATATTTTAAGAGAGTGGATTGTTCCAGTACAGTTGAATGAACACCTTGCTTGAAGGATAGAGGAGGCTTAATGGTGATATTTTCAACCATAGGTCTGAAGTTAAAGACTGAAAGAACTTTCGAATAAGGACCGATTTAGATCTATAAAAGTCAAAGGTTAATTGCAAACAAATTTGCTAAACAAGGATATGACTTATTTTTTGATTGAAAAGGGGTGTTTATTAAAGGTCATTAGCAATACAAAGAACTAATGACTCCTTTCAACAAGAAAATCTAAGCTTTTAAGCTGCAACCAGTATTCTAGAGCATAACTAAGCATATTGAGCTGACATCTCCAAGTGTAGGTACTGTTACACTATTGATTTTTCTCATGAGATCAGGCTATTTGGTGTTAGGTTGTTCATTCTTTAAAGCATTTACTTCTTACCATTAATAGGACCTCAAAGAATTCCAGGGCAAATAGAAATGGATTAATTGGTGTGACAGTGCATTTTGGTCAAGCAACAATTGAAGGGGGGAAATCTTCAAATAAAAGATAAAATATATTAAAATATGTTATCATTTCTCAATAATTCCTTTGTGGATATATCTGAGGATGTCCTTTCCAAGAACTTTTCCTCCATCTATTGAAGTAATAAATCCAATTGTACAATCTCGTTCAATCCTTTCAGTCCCCATATGGTTAAACCTGTTGAATTCAGTCTCCCTGGCAGTGGGATTTGACCTCAGCCTCCAGAGGGATGAACTATTACTGTAGCTATTACATTACAACATCCTTGTTAGGTAAACCCAAGCAGCAGTGGGCCACTTCACAACACAACCTTTTCACAAATCTTATGGCAGTTATTCTGTTGCAAATAGCCCGAGACTGTGACTTGCATTCTCTCGAATTTTGTTCTCTTCTGAGTGACCCTCCAAGATCCATGCATAGCACCGACAGCACCGAAAACAGAAGCTCATTTCTGGGGATGGCTTCGGGTCACTGGTTAGTGAGCACAGACTCACGGAGTGTACAAGAAATATCAGTTACGCCAACTTGTGCACACAGAAGAGGATTGTCTTTGAGAATTCCCCGGGGTTCTAGAGGGCATAGGTTTATGTGAGAGGAGAAAGGTCTAAAAGGGACCTGACAGGTGACGTTTTCACACAAAAAGTGGTGCGTGTATGGAATGAGCTGCCAGAGGAAGTACTGGAGGCTGGTACAATTACAGCATTTAAAAGGTATATGGATGGGTACATGAATAGGAAGGAGTTTAGAGGAATATGGGCCAAATGCTGGTAAATGGGACTAGATTAGGTTGGGATATCTGGTCAGCATGGAGTAGTTGGACCAAAGGGTCTGTTTCTGTACTGTACATCTCTATGACTCTATGACTCTAAATGCTTCCAAACTGATCAGATACATTGTGCAAATTCACCAAAACAAAGTGAAGCAAGTTATCATAAAATGAACATACAGTAATTAATTTTCCTAAAGAACTTTTTAAATAAAAAAAATGCTTTGGAACATGACTTCCAGTCTGACAGAGCGCTGTTGAAGTTCAAGCATTGAATTCTAATTAGTTTGCTTTTATTTTTATAGAAATGTGACATACCTGCTGTTCAGCTTAGATATGTTTTTGGAGCTTCTAAACATTGCACTTAATTCCTTTGGCTGAATTGATGATGTTGTTGTTCCTGAGTAATGAAGCCAAAACAATGATCAGCTCAATGGCTGGGAGTTGAAATGTCAGCATCAAAAACAAAAGCTGCTTGAATCTGGAGCTTAGCTCCTGTGCATTGGCCTTTTTTTCTCAATGCGTCTTTCACCCCAGGTTCCCTGTACACGGCAGACTTTGACTGGGCACAGGACGGTGTCCAGACCTCCTGGATTCAATGACAATAAAACAAAGCTGGTCCCCGCCAATCCCACAAAGAACTAACTGTGAACATCTGCCCAAGAAGATTCTTCAGATGCCTGAAATTCCCTGATGTTACTGGGTGTTAACAGGGACAAGTATCTGAACAACTGGTTTCAGTTTAATATGAAAACATACCAAATCATCAGTCTTATCAAAAGAGCAAAAAGTGGGATAATATTTCATCATTTTCAGATGATACAAAGACTACACTGATAACTGGTAACAATCTGGAGGGGTTGGGATGCAGATGTGACTATATGTGTTGGGATAGGGTTGGAGTGAGATGGAGGCTAGTTTTAATAAGTTCCACCATTCAATAAGAGTGTGGTCTGAAGTTAGGATTAGTGCAGTACTGAAGCCCCTGTACATAGGCAATAAAATTCCCCACTTTTATATATTATTCCCCTCGCAATAAACAACAATATTCCATTTGCCTTCCTAATCAGTTGTGTGATCCATGAGTCAGAACAGTCAGATTCCTGTATATCACAATTTCTACAAATTGGCAGTTCGACAATCTTACTTCACCTAAGCTGTGTATTTCTTTTATGTTCTTCTTGCCAAAGTAAACAAGTTCATATATTCTCAAATTATACTTCACCTGCCAGCTTTTTGCCCACTTATTTAGCCTACCTATATTAGTTTGCTGGCTCCCACAATCCATTTGGCCGGGTGTCATTGGTAAATCTAGCTATTGCATATTGGGTCCATTTGAGGGAACATTGTGGGCAGCTGTTGGCCTAGTGCCTTCGATTTGTGCCCCCCTTCCCTCACCCCAGCTCCTCTTTCCCTCCTGGAGTTATCTGTTGACTGGCACAATTCCTTGACATTGTGTTGACTGCAGCAGGCTTCCTGGTCAGGGCATTGATTGCACTCAGGCCTCAAAAATCAGATCTTGGTCTCTCGTACAAATTATGACAGGACTTGGCCAAATGCGCCCCCTCCACATCACTCCCGCCCCCCTCAGCTTGCTCTACCAATCAACAGAACATGAGCTGCTCTGATTGTGACATCAACTCCACATTCATGCCTACCAGCCAATGAACATTCACTCCCTTGTGAGGCACTCAAGCTATGCCTTAACTAGGTTCCACAGACTCACCACCCCTCAAAAGGAACAGAAAATCCTCATCTCAGCCTGAAATGGAAGACCCCTTTTATTTTTAAACAAAACAGAAGCGATGGTTCTTTGCTATTTGACCTTCCACTTGTTTATGTTGACGAGAGACTGAGATCATCTATGATTTTTTTGGATGGGATGCTTTTCGTTGGTGTGGACACTATGGGCCAAATAGCGTGCTTCCCCACTGTCAGGATTCTATGATTCTACGATCTTCAGATAATTTGTCCAGACATAGAGATATGAAGATTAATCAAGGGAAGGCTGTTATCTACCCTACACGACCTTTGACTTGCGGCCCCTCCCCCCTCCTTCACCCTGGCTCCTCTTCCCCTCCTGGAGTTATCTGTTGACAAAATGAGAGTTAATATTAAGGAGTATGACATTGTCATTTATAATTTCTCCTCAAAACCCAAGGTCTATAACAACTTTTTACAACTTAACTGGGAGGAGTGCATTGATAATTTAACCCCACTATTCCACAATGTCACCAATGTCTGAAAACACACTGAAACTACAGTAAAACATCAATCTGACTGACTGACTGCTACTGAGGACAAAAACAATTCACCTAAGATCCCAAGAGCACTTCCATCTAGAAGGACAAGGGCAGCAGATACAGGGAACACCACCACCTGCAAGTTACCCTCCAAGTCACTCACCATCCTGACTTAGAAAAATTTTGTTGTTCCTTCAGTGTCATTGGGTCAAAATCCTGGAATTCCCTCCCTAAGGGTAATGTGGGTTGACCTACAGCACTGAGATTACAAGAAGCAGCTCACTACCACTTTCACAACAGCAACTAGGGATGGTAAATGAATGTTCGCCCAGCCAACAATGTCTACGTCCCAAGAGTGAATGAAAAATAAATAGGTTTCATCATTAATGGAAAAATAATTTTATTTTTTGGAAACATAGTTATTCTGTAACAGAGAGCATGGAAAGGAGCAGTGGAGTATTCTCCCAGCCTGGGTGCCATGCTGTGTAGAGATTTGTGGCAGAATCAGATGAGATGTCTGCCAAAGCTGACCTCAATATTGGGTGCAAATTGCTGCATTAATTCGAGTCATGGAGATGTACAGCTCAGAAACAGACACTTCTTTATAAGATTAAAGGCAGGATTCTTGGCAGTGTGGAGGAACAACAGGACCTTGGGGTCCATGTATCCCTCAAAGTTGCCAGCCAAGCGTTTTTTTCAGATTAAATTTGCTACAGTATGAAAACAGGCCCTTCAGCCCAACAAGTCTATACTGACCCTCCGAAGAGTAACCCACCCAAACCCATTCCCCTATATTTACCCCTGACTAACACACCAACACTATGGTCAAATTAGAATGGCCAATTCATTTGGCCTGCACATCTTTGGATTGTGAGAAGAAACCCACACAGACACGGGGAGAACGTGCAAACACTTTACAGACAGTCGCCCAAGATGGGACTCAAACCGAGGTCCCTGGTGCTGTGAGGCAGCAGTGCTAACTACTGAGCCACCATGCCACCCCAAAGATGATAGGATTGTTAAGAAGGCATATGGTGTGTTGGCCTTCATTATGAAGGGGATTGAGTTTTAAGAGCCACGAGGTTATGCTTCAGCTCTATAGAGCCCTGGTTAGACCACACTTGGAATATTGTGTTCAGTTCTGGTCGCCTCATTACGGGAATGATGTGGAAGCTTTAGAGAGGATGCAGAGGAAATTTCCCAGGATGCTGTCTGGACTGGAAGGAATGTCTTATGAAGAAAGGTTAAGGGAGCTAGGGCTTTTCTCATTGGAGTGAAGAAGGATGAGAGGTGACTTGATAGCGGTGTACAATGTAATGAGAGGCATAGATAGAGTGGATGGACAGAGACTTTTTCCCACTGTGGAAATGCCTTTCAAGAGGGGGTATAATTTTAAGGTGATTGGAGGAAGGTTTAGGGGAGACATCAGAGGTTGGTTCTTTACACAGAGAGTGGTGGATGCATGGAATGCACTGTCAGCAGTGATAGTAGAGTCAGATACATTAGGGACATTTAAGTGACTCTTGGATAGTACAATGAAGGGTATGTAGATTAGTCTGATCTTAGAATAGGATAAAAGGTCGGCACAACATTGCGGGCTGAAGGGCCTGTACTGTGCTGTACTCTTCTATTTTCTATGTCCAATTCGTCCATGCTGACCAGATATCCCAAATAAATCTAGTCCCGTTTGCCAGCACTTGCCACATATCCCTCTAAACCCTTCTTATTCATGTACCCATCCAGATGCCTTTGAAGTGTGGTGATTATACCAGCCTCCACCACTTCCTCTGGCAGCTCATTCCGTACACGCACCACCGTCTGCATGAAGAAGTTGCCCCTTACTTCCCTTTCAATTTTTTCCCCTCTCATCATAAACCTATACCCTCCAGATCTGGATTCCCCCACACCAGGAAAAAGACCTTGTCTATTTACCCTATCCATGCCCCTCATGATATGAAACACCTCCAAAAGTTCACCCTTCAGCCTCCGACGCTCCAGGGAAAACAGCCTCAGCGTATTCAACCTCTCTTTATAGCTCATATCCTCCAACCCTGGCAACATCCTTGTAAATCTTTTGTGAACCCTTTCAAGTTTTCCCCCCTTCCGTGGGACGGCACGGTGGCTCAGTGGCTAGCACTGTTGCCTCACAGCACCAGGGTCCCAGGTTCAAGTCCAGCCTCGGGCGACTGTCTGTGTGGAGTTTGCACATCCTCCCAGTGTCTGTGTGGGTTTCCTTCGCGTGCTCTGGTTTCCTCCCACAGTCCAAAGATATGCAGGTCAGGTGAATTGGCCATGTGTTACGTGCATTAGTCAGAGGGAAATGGGTCTGGGTGGGTTACTCTTCGGCGGGTCGGTGTGGACTTGTTGGGCTGAAGGGCCTGTTTCCACACTGTAGGGAATCTAATCTAATCTAATCTAAAAACATGCTTTCTATAGCATGGAGACCAGAATTGCACATAATATTCCAAAAGTGGCCTCATCAATGTCCTATACAGCCACAACATGATCTCACAACTCCTATATTCAATGCACTGACCAATAAAAGCAAGTATACCACATGTCTTCTTCACTATCCTATCTACCTGCGATTCCACTTTCAAGGAACTATGAACTTGCATTCCAAGGTCTCTTTGTTCAGCAACACTCTCCAACACTCAATTCTGCCCTGATTTGACTTTCCAAAATGCAGCACCTCACATTTATCTAAATTAAACTCCATCTGCCACTCCTCAGCCCATTGGCCCATCTGATCAAGATCCCGTTGTAATCTGAGGTAACTTTCTTTGCTGTCCACCATACCTCCAATTTTGGTGTTATCTGCAAACTTTCTAACTATACGTCTTATGTTCACATCCAAGTTATTAATGTAAATGACAAAAAGCAGTGGACCCAGCACCGATTCTTGTGGGGCGCCACTGGTCACAGGCCTTCACTCTAAAACGCAACCCTCCACCATTACCCCCTTTCTTCTACGTTCGAGCCAGTTCTGTATCCAAATGGCTAGTTCTCCCTGTATTCCACATGATCTAACCTTGCTAACTAGTTTCCCATGGGAAACCTCATTGAACGCCTCACTGAAGTCCATATAGATCACATCCATGGCTCTGTCCTCATCAAGCCTCTTTGTTACTTATTCAAAAAACTCAATCAAGTTAGTGAGGCCTGTTTCCCACGTTCAAAGCCATGTTGACTATTCCTAATCAGTCTCTGCCTTCCCAATGATCTCCAAATATAATTTATGCTTTTCACAAGTGGGGTGCAGAGGTTGTCAATTTAAGGGGGTTATTGGTTGATAAATACATTGTTGATGACCCATTGGTTGAAAACATACCTGAATGGAGAGCAGCTGAGTTACACAATCTCAGCTTGCTGCGGAGACCAGGCCTCTAGTCCTCGGCCTCGCCTGATGCCGGTGGCAAGGTTTGAGTCATTAGAAGTGGTGTGTGAGGAGGTAGAAGTAGGGTATGCATGCAGGAGCTTGTGCTAGGCTAAAAACAAACCCCAGCCAGCTCTCCCATCCATTCTGCTCTACAACGTCTGCTCCCTGGACAATAATTTGGACTGCATCTGACTGCAGCAGGTGTCTTAGCGTGAGTTCAGAGACTGCTGTGTCCTTGTTTTTATGGAAATATGGCTAAGTGACAGAGTTCCAGACATTG
The DNA here is from genome assembly GCF_004010195.1 of Chiloscyllium plagiosum. Taxonomy (NCBI): domain Eukaryota; kingdom Metazoa; phylum Chordata; class Chondrichthyes; order Orectolobiformes; family Hemiscylliidae; genus Chiloscyllium; species Chiloscyllium plagiosum. Next base: position 5,620,560 of record NC_057725.1, read on the forward strand.
CCTTCCAGCCAGGCGGGCTCACCTTGTTTCGCGCCAACAGAAATGTAGCTCTGTGTGGTAAGGATTGGGGTGGGGGTCTGTGTGTCTACATTAACATGAAATGGTGCAAAGACTCCGTGCTAGCCTCCAGTTACTGCTCATCATTGGTGGAGTTTGTGACTGTTAGATGCAGACCATTTTATTTGCCATGGCAATTCACTGCTGTCCTTATAGTTGGGGGCGAATATTCCTCCCAGTGCTAATGCTAAGGAGGCACTCTGTGAACTGCATGGGGCTATTAGTGGACCGCAGATGGACTGTTTATTGTTGCTGGAGAACCATGCAAATCTCAAGTCGGTGCTCCCTAAATTCCATCAGCATGTGGACTTTGCAACGAGAGGGGAGAACACACTGGATCTGGTTTTTACAAACATCCCCAACACATACAGGGCAGAGCCCTGGCCCCACCTCAGCTCTTCAGACCACGTCCCTGTTATGCTAATCCCATCATACAGACTGTTTGTCAGACATGTCAAACTGGTTCAGAAGCAAGTGAAAACCTGTCTGGCCTGAGCCACTTCTGTTCTGCAAGTGCACTGTTTTGAGTGCACTGAGTGGTGCATGTTCAGGGAGGCAATTCCATCAACTTAGAGGAGTACACAGTGTCGGTGATTTACTACATTAGCAAGTGTGTTGACGATGTCACTGTGCCCAAGGCCATCACTTCTCAGCCCAACCAAAAGCCGTGGATGACCGCAAAGGTGTGTGCGCTGCTGAGGACCCATGAAGGACATCTAGGCCATCACCAATCACAGAACAGCATCGTCTGCTGGTGATGCCTCCCTCCTGGGGAAGTTGAACGGGTTCTATACACAGTTTGATGCACGTGGCAGCAAGGAAGTCCATCCCCCTCCTAATGACAGGTGCTATGTCTTACTACAGATGATGTGAGGAAAACCCTTTGCGGAGTCAACCTATGTAAGGCTGCTGGACCAGATAACATCCCTGGCAGAGTGCTCAGAGCATGCTGTGATGCACTGGCAGATGTTTTCATGGACATCTTCAACATCTCCCTGTTCCATAGTTCCAACGTGCTTCAAGGCTGCTAACATAGTCCCTGTGTGCTGAAGAAATCTCCAGCATCCTGTCTCAATGACTACTGCCCCCATGGCGCTAACACCCATCTTCGTGAAGCGCTTCAAGAGGTTCGTGATGAGATTTATTAAGACCCTGCTGCCCCCCTCAATGGGCACTCTGCAGTTTGCATATCGACCCAACCGCTCAACAGATTATGCTATTTCTACCACCCTCCATCTGGCCCACACCCACCTGGAGAAGAAGGACACCTTTGTCAGATTACTGTTCATGGACTTCAGTTCTGCATCTAACATTATCATTCCTCAGCACCTGATTGGAAAGCTGAGTCTGCTGGGTCTAAACACCTCCCTTTGTAACTGGATCCTGGACTTCCTGACTGGGAGCCCTCAGTCAGTCCAGATTGGGAACAGCATCTCCAACACCATCACGCTAAGCACTGGGGTCCCCCAGGGCTGTGTGCTCAGTCAACGGATGTTCACCCTGCTGACACACGACTGTGCAGAGATGCACAGGTCAAATCACATCATCAAGCTCACTGATGATATGACCGTAGTGGGTCTCATCAGCATGAATGATGAGTCAGCATATAGAGAGGAGGTGCAGTGGCTAACGGACTGGTGCAGAGCCAACAACTTGTGTCTAAATGTGGACAAGACGAAAGAATTGGTTGTTGACTTCAGGAGGGCACAGAGCAACCACTCTCTGCTGGACATTGACGGCTCCCCCGTGGAGATCATGAAGAGCACCAAATTTCTTGGCATCCACCTGATGGAGAATCTCACCTGGTCCCTCAACACTAGCTCCATAGCCAAGAAAGGAGGTAAAAACAAAGACTGCAGATGCTGGAAACCAGATTCTGGATTAGTGGTGCTGGAAGAGCACAGTAGTTCAGGCAGCATCCAAGGAGATTCGAAATCTCCTTGGAAGCTGCCTGAACTGCTGTGCTCTTCCAGCACCACTAATCCAGTACCATAGCCAAGAAAGCCCAGCAGCGTCTTTACTTTCTGTGCAGACTGAGAAAACCCCACCTACCACCCCCATCCTCACCACATTCTACACAGGGTTCATTGAGAGTACCCTGAGCTGCTGCATCACTGATTGGGTCAGGAATTGCACTGTCTCAGATCGTAAGACCTAACAACGAATAGTGAGGACAGCTGAGAGGTTCATCGGGGTCTCTCTTCCCTCCATTACAGGCATTTACACCACACTCTGCATCCAAAAGGCTGAGAGCATTGTGGAAGACCGCACACATACCTCACTCAAACTCTTCTCCCTCCTGCCATCTGGCAGAAGATACCGGAGCATTCGGTCTCTCACAGCCAGGCCGAGCAACAGTTTCTTCCCCTGAGCCATCAAGCTCCTTAACACCATTTGATTGGATTCTTTCCCATCTGAAATTCTTTGCACAACTTTGAATTGCTACTAGAACAATGTCTATTAATTATCATTCTTTTATTTCACTGCAATTTGTGTGTTTTGCACTTCTTACACACTTTATGACGTCATTTATATGATTGTTTAGTCTGTGCTGTCCATGTAGCACCTTGCTCCTGGAGGAATGCTGTCTCATTTTTACTGTATCAGTTGTAGATGGTAGAAATGACAAATAAAAAGCTACTCTACTCTACCTTGCCTCATTTATTTCCAGATTTCTATCTTACATCAGGGCATACTCCATGGGTACTGGCAGCACACACTGTACATCCAGGAACATTGGCATCCAGCTTCTTTATCTGACTGAGGATGTTCTTGGTGTAGAGGGAGTGAAGCAAAGGTTTACCAAATTGATGGAGCAAAGTACTGCAGATGCTGGAGATCACAGCGGGTCAGACAGCATCCATGGAGAGAGAGCAAGCTAATGTTTCGAGTCAAGATGACCCTTCATCAGAGCTGAAGTGAAGTGTGGAGGGTGCAGCATTTACTTTTTAACTTAGGAGGGGGTGTGGGGAGTGGGTATAGGGTGCTGGTGGAGAAAAGATGTTGATAGTTCCGATTAATTGATCAGAATGTGAGAATGGCAGAACAATGGTGCATCTAACGACCAGACTGGAAAGAGAAGACGTACCACTGGAACTTCGACAGGGGAGAGAGGATATGATAACAAAATGTAACAAGCTAAAAGAAAGGGACAAAATGCGAGTTTGTTCAAAATGTGAAGATGTTGAACTAAATATTAGTCAAGAACGCTAGGACAGACACGTGGGATTTTAGAGATGGCAGGACAGACATATGAGGAGAGATCAAATCAATTAGCATTGTATTAACTGAGATTTCGCTGAGGTGGGGGGGGGGGGAATCTCATTGAAACTTATAAAATTCTAACAGGACTAGACAAGTTAGATGCAGGAAGGATGTTCCTGATCTGGGGGGGAGCATCCAGAACCAGGATCATAGTTTAAGGATAAAGGTTAAACCTTTTAGCCCTGAGATGAGGAAAAATGTCTTCACACAGACAGTGGTGAGCCTGTGAAATTCAATGTTTCAGGTCAAAACATTGTGCGTTTTCAGTAAGGAGGTAGATATAACCCTCATGGTTAAAGGGACTGGGGGGCAGTGCTGGGGGAGTGTTTGGTGTTTGTGGGGAAGGATTAGGGTATTGAGCTCAATGATCAGCCAGATTTGAAAGAGAAGACAGTCCCACTGGGGTGAAGGCAAGGGAGAGAGGACACGATAACAAAGCAGAGTACTCCTGCTCCTATTTCCTATGTTTTATGTGAATGTAGGTTTGCTCGCTGAGCTGGAAGGTTCATTTCCAGGCTTTTCGTCACCTTACTAGGTAACATCTTTAGTGGGCCTCAGGCAAAGAACTGTACATGATTCCTGCTTTGTATTTATAAGTTTGGGTTTCTTTGGGTTGGTGATGTAATTTCCTGCGATGATGTCATTTCCTGTTCTCTTCTCAAGGGGTGGTAGATGGGATCTAACTCAATGTGTTTGTTGATAGAGTTCTGGTTGGAATGCCATGCTTCTGGGAATTCTCATGCGTGCCTCTTTTTGGCTTGTCCTAAGATGGATGTGTTGTCCCAGTCAAAGTGGTGTCCTTCCCTATCTGAATGTAGGAATACTCGTGAGAGAGAGTCATGTCATTTCGTGGTTAGTTGGTGATCATGTATCCTGGTGGCTAGTTTTCTGTCTGTTTGTCCAGTGTAATATTTGTTACAGTTCTTGCTTGGTATTTTGTAAATGACAGTAGTTTTGCTTGTTGTCTGAATAGGGTCTTTCAAGTTCGTTAGCTGCTGTTTTAGTGTGTTGGTAGGTTTGTAGGCTACCATGATGCCAAGGGGTCTGAGTAGTCTGGCAGTCATTTCTGAGGTATCTTTGATGTAGGGGAGAGTAGTTAGGGTTTCTGGACGTGCTATGTCTGCTTGTTTGGGTTTGTTGCTGCGAAATCGGCGGACTGTGTTTATTAGGTACCCATTCTTTTTGAATACACAGTATAGGTGATTTTCCTCTGCTCTGCGTAGATCCTCTGTGCTACAATGTGTGGTGGCTCGTTGAGAGTGCTGTGCCTTACAATTGTGTACTCTACAACCACCTGATGAAGGAGCGTCGCTCCGAAAGCTAGTGCTTCCAATTAAACCTGTTGGACTATAACCTGGTGTTGTGTGATTTTTAGCTGTGTCTGTCACAGTTCTTTTGATTTTCAGATAGCTAGCACAGTGGTGTCACTCTTCAACAGGTGAGCTGGTGGCTGTCTCTTTTGTTGACTTAGAACTCTCTCTTTGATTATTTTATTTTTCTGCCTTTTCACTCAGACAGAGAGAAGGGAGAAAGATGTTTTCTGCTTGCTGGTTCTCGATGCTTCTAGTGACACAGCTCCCACTACTCTGTAACAAACAGTAGCTTGACCTGTCATCAGGTAGGTTCTCCTTAACTCAAAAAACCCTTGGTCCCACTCAGTCTCAGTAATGTAACAATCTCACTGTTCCAACAGCAATATCGTCGTGTAGAGCTAACATTGTGCATCGTGTGATGATTCCAAGTAGCAAAGTTTCACTGGGATTGAAAATCTGGGTTTGACTTTCATTCCTGTTCTTCAGTCCAAAATGAAAAAGATATCTCATTCTTTAGAACCTTTTATTGATAAATCAGACCTCAGCTGGAGGATTATGAACTGCTCTGGGTGCCATTTTAGAAATGCATTGGAAAGAGCATAGAAGGGACTTATGAGGATATTTCCAGGAATGAGAAATATCAGTCATGAAGATAGACTAGAGGAATCAGGACTGCTTTCCGGGGAGAACAAAGGTTTTTGAGGGCTGCTCCTTCATCAGGAAGCTCGTGGGAGAAGCGGTCCGAAAGCTTGTACATTCAAATAAATCTGTTGGACTATAACCTGGTGTTGAATGATTTTTAACTTTGTCCAACACTGGCACATCCACATCATTCCTAGGAGAAGGCTAAGATGAGATTGAATAGAAGTTGTGTGTAATTCTAGTCTCTTTCCTATCAGAAAGATGTTGTGAAATTTGAAAGGGTTCAGAAAAGATTTACAAGGATGTTGCCAGGGTTGGAGGATTTGAGCTACAGGGAGAGGTTATATAGGCTGGGGTTGTTTTCCCTGGAGCATCGGAGGCTGAGAGGTGACCTTATAGAGGTTTACAAAATAATGAGGGGCATGGATAGGATAAATAGACAAAATCTTTTCCCTGGGGTGGGGGAGTCCAGGACTAGAGGGCATAGGTTTAGGGTGAGAGGGGACAGAGAAAAGAGAGACCTAAGGGGAAACCTTTTCACACAGAGGGTGGTACATGTATGGAATGAGCTGCCAGAGGAAGAGATCTCATTCCTGATGAAGGGCTCTGGCCTGAAACGTCGATTTTCTTGCTCTTTGGATGCTGCCTGACCTGCAGTGCTTTTCCAGCAACACACTCTCAACTCTGATCTCCAGCATCTGCAGACCTCACTGTGTCCTAGAGGATGTGGTGGAGGCTGGTACAATTGCACCATGTAAAAGGCCCTGGATGGGTATATGAATAGGAAGAGTTTGGAGGAATATGGGCTGGATCCTGGCAGGTTGGATTAGATTGGGTTGGGATATCTGGTTGGCATGGACAAGTTGGACTGAAGGGTCTGTTTCTGTGCTGTACATCTCTATGACTCTCTGATAAGTTTTCAAAATCATGAGCGAAATGGACAGAGTGGAAAAACAGGGTGGCAAGTATGAGGCTTTTTCCCAAGATGGAGCGGTCAACTACTAGGGAAAACAGGTTCAGGATGCGTTGGGGGATGTTTAAAAGAGATGTCCCTGCCGATTACACTTGCAGGAAGTGCACCCATCTCCAGCTCCTCCAAGACCGTGTCATGCTGCCAGAGGAGGTGGTGGAAGCAGACACAATAACAGCATTCAAGAAGCACCTGGACAAATACCTGAATAAGAAGGGAATAGAGGGATATGGATCCTGTAAGTGAAGACAGTTTTTGGTATGGAAGGACAAAATGTGTCAGCACAGGCTTGGAGGGCCGAATGGCCTGTTCCAGTGCTGTATTGTTCGTTGTTCTTCTTTGTTTTAGTAATAGAGAAAACCTGTTTCCTCTCATAAAATGATGAGGTAAATGTCACCATCAGCTTTTCAGGGGCAACTGGGGATGGGCAATTTAAAAATTCTGATAATTTTCAAAAGAAGCAAATGCGATATAAAAAGATTTTTTCACACAGTGAGGAGTTAGTGTAGGGAATGCACTGCCTGTAAATTGTGGTGCAGGCAGATTTGATTGAGATGTTCAAGTGAGTCTTAGATGATTATTTAAAAAGAAGGAAAAATGAGCAGGGTTACAAGTAAAGGCAGGAGAATGGCAAGAAGTCAGTCCACTTATTCAGAGAACCAGTTCAGAAAAAATGGACCAAACGGCCTCTGAATGCTCCTTAGTAATTTCATAATTTTCTGATGTATAGTGCCTTTAACAGAGTGAAATGTTGCTGTACTACTGAGTAATTATTTGTTATGAAGTGTCTCAATGAGTATCTCAGGAGTTCATTTCTATGCAGTTGCAATATTCCCAAGCAACAGATTGTTAACAATTCCTGGCATGCTGTTTTCCATGGGATCACACATAACCAGAGAATGCAGAAAAGCTTTCAAAGGAAGTGTGTGGAAATAGCGTGAGTGTACAGTTTCCTCATGAGTCTTGTTTGTAAATCAGGAAGTAAATGTGAATGAACAATGATTGCATGCAGGGGAATGTTAAGTTAGTTTTAGTATGTTACTGTTGAAAGGAGCCAATTAGAATTTTATTTAACTTGTTCCCAGTGTGTGAGTGACGTGAATTACTTTGAGAAGGTTTTGCCTTGACAGTGAAATGTCAGGATACTGACCCAATAGCCACGAGATGGGGTAAATGTTTGGGATCCATGCTCCAGTGGGTCTATGATCTGTCTGTGTCATCACTGCCCACCAGTGAGGTGAGGGTAATTTCCTCATCAGATACCTCAGAGCTCACTGTTTCATGCCTTAGGTCGGAGTGTGCTCTTGTGGAGCAATGGTAGTGTCCCTACCTCTGAGCAAGGAAGCTCAGGTTCAAGTCCCCGAGCTGACCAGGTTATTGGAAAATCTTGCTTGTAGGCTGGAGGCTCAATCAGCTGGAGGGGAGTTGCTGGGGAGGAACAGCAAGGTCTTGGAGCTGGAGGCGGAGCTGGAGCTGGAGGCGGAGCTGGAGCTGGAGGCGGAGGCATGTTTGGGTGATCTGCAGAGATCTTTAACAATCACAGAGACCTGAACTTTCTCATCACTTTCAGTAGGAGGGGAAGCCCCTCTGTGCGATTGATTTCAGACACCAGGGCCGGGATTACTTTAGGGTGAGCAGGAAAGATTTAAAAGGGACCCACGGGGCAGGAGATGTCTGGAATGAGCTGCATGAGCAAGTGGTGGAGGCGGGTACAATTGCAACATTTAAAAGGTGTCTGGATGGGTACATGAATAGGAAGGGGTTACAGGGATATGGGTCAAGTGCTGGCAAATGGGACTAGATTAGGTTAGGATAGCTGGTCGGCATAGATGAGTGGGTCTGGAAGGTCTGTTTCCATGCTGTACATCTCTGTGACTCTATGACTATAAGTGCCATCTTAGATCCATCCTGCCACTGGAAGGGCATATAACCCCTCAATCTGTCCTGTTGTTGAGATGCTGCTACTGAAGAGCTGCCTGGCTCTGTATTTGTTTGTGGTGACTTCCTCCAATAAAGAGAATATGTTTCCTAGGTAGTGCCTTAATTAAACTAATTAGCTGTCTGTTTTGTTGGGATAGGCAGTCAATTCTTCTCCCAATCAACCCCAGGTGGGGGAAGGAATATTTGTGGACCTTCCTGATGGTTATCAGATCCTATTTGATAATCTTCCACTACCTCTGCTCCACTCTGTATTCCATACTGTCTCCAAGGGGACCAGGAACCATGACCAAATCTGATGACCCCTGATTTGAAGGAGTTGTTCCCATGATGCTCTTTCTTTCAATCTTTAGGGAAGCCATCTGTCAGAAGATGTCATTGAAGTAAGTTGGATGAGCACTGCACCTGTATATTGCATCTTGTATACCACACCAGACATACTGCATTCTGTAATCTACTTCATGTTTACTGCACCAAACTCACTTCATCCTATATTCTGCAATAAGTATATTGCATACTGTATACTGCATCATTTATACTTCAGCATGTGTCACATATGCTGTATATTGCACTATGTACACTGCATTCGGTATATGGCATCATGGTCTATTGCATTCTCTATATTGCACTGTGTATACTGCATCCTGTACACTGCATTTAGCATGTTGCACTATATATGATGCATTCTGTATGTTCCATCTTCCATAATGCGTCATGCATACTACATCCTGTATATTGCATCCTGTACACTGTGCAGTGATCCAGGGAGTGAATGTTAACTCCGTTGGATCAATTATTGTCTTGGAATGAGTAAATGAATAAATGATTGTCATATGTATTTTACAGTGAAATACAATAAAATACAATCAAAAGCTTTCATTTGTCATCATATTCTAGTGCCATTTGATAGTTTAAGAATAAGAGAAAATTGAAAGATATAGTTAAAGGGAAGTCTATCTACGTACAAGCACTGAGCTGTCTCGCCAGACCCAATTAATACTGAAGTCACAGGCGCCATCTTTACCCACTGGGCCAATTCATCTTCACCACCACATGCACCGGGTGGTGTCAATTTCCGGAGTGTTGTTGCCACTGCAGGTCAGCAGTGGGCAATCCATCCACACGTAAACATCTGAAATACCAGAAGGATGAGCCACTAGGATCTTCGAGCCTGATCCGACATTTAATGAGATTACAGCCAATCCAATTACTCCACTTTCCTGCCTACACTGGATAACCTTTCACCTTCTGGCTTATCAAAAATCCATCTCCCTCTGCTTTAAAAATATTCAAACATTCTGCTTTCATTATCTTAAGGGTTCAAATGATTCATGTCCCTCTGAGAGAAAATCTCCTTATCTTTATCTTAAATGGGCAACCCCTAACTTTTAAACGGTGAGACATAGCTCTATTCTCTCCTACAAGGGGAAATATCTTCTCCACATCCATCTAGTCAACTCCCTTCAGGATATTGTATGTTTCAGTTAAGTCACCTTCTACACTCAGATTTCTCCAGTTTCTTCATTTCCCCTCCCCCCACCAACTCTCATTCCTGAAGAAGGGCTTATGCCCGAAACGTCGATTCTCCTGCTCCTTGGATGCTGCCTGACCCGCTGCACTTTTCCAGCAATACATTTTCAGCTCTGATCTCCAGCATCTGCAGTCCTCACTTTCTCCTCCTACACGCTAGCAGATACAAGCGTAGCTTGCCCTACCTTTCTTCGTAAGACAACCTTCCCATATCAGGTATTAATCTGGTAAACCTTCTCAGAACTTCATGAAATAGGGAGCCCAATACAATATACAGTACTCTTGGGCCCTGTATAACTGAAGCATAACCTCACAACATTTGTATTCAATTTCCCTCTCAATAAATGATCATTTGTGTTAGCTTTCCTAATTATAACCTGTTATAATTCATAGTCTTGGATTTCCAGACTCCACGGCATCTCAGATCTTTGCAATCCATTACCATTTACACAACAGTGTGAGTTGGTGGGAATAAGTCTTTCAAACCCTTGAATCTGCCTTCAATAAGATCATGGCTGATTTGAGGAGGAACTTCTTCTCTCAGAAGATAGTTAATCTTTGGGATTCCTTACTGCAGAGGGCTGTAGAGGTTATGTCATTAAGGCTGGGGTGGACAAGTTTTTAATCAGTGACAGAATCAAGGGGACACTGAAGGAACATGCATCTGAGAATTATCAGACCAGCAACGATCTCATTAAGTGGCAGAGGAGTCTCAATCTTAATAAGCTAAAAATCACACAACACCAGGCTATAGTCCAACAGGTTTAATTGGAAGGACTAGCTTTCGGAGCGCTGCTCCTTCCACTTGATGAAGGAGCAGCGCTCCAAAAGCTCATGCTTCCAATTAAACCTGTTGGACTGTAACCTGGTGTTGTGTGATTTTTAACTTTGTACACCCCAGTCCAACAAAGGCATCTCCAAATCATGTCAACCTTAGTACACTAGGTAGTGTATTAAGACAGATAAATACTTTCAATATCCTGCAGTTATTAAATATCGGACAGACAGGAATATGAGCATGTTTAATTTTTTCAGTTCCTCGTTATCTACAGTTTGGGTCATTTTTCACAGATATAACCTTGTCCTATCTGATGCATTTTGTAGGTTCCAGCCCAGCAATTGTCATTCTTCAAAGTGTCAACTTTGATACACAGTTGATGCACAGACACATAGACCTGACTTATCACAGAGTGTGAGAAAGCTCTGTTTTCAGCAGTGTCAGGTAAGTGTGTGCAGACTTAATTTTATTGTTGTTTATTTCCCATTTTTCTGCATTTGTTTTGGAAGGTAACATAGTGCATCATTACTGAATTTTCCTTTTCTTCCTTTGTTCTCCTAAAGGTACTAAAGCTACCCCATTGGTGCCTGCAATACCTCTTGAGATACTTCTGATTCATGTGCTTGTGAATGTTGGCTGTGTATTTGATTGTGGAATACACCAGCGCTGAAGCCAATATTGTTCCTGCTCAAGAACCACACACTTCCTTCTTTAAGCAGGTGGGACTGAACAATAATCAAGTTAGATTGTTTTTAATTCATTCCAGTCTGCTTGCCCCTCCCCATCCATTCCCACATCGGACAACAGTGTCGTCCACTCTCGGGTCATGTCAAAATTGGCAGAAATATGTCAGAAATAGCTAATTTAACATCGCCCCAAAGTCAACATGATTTCTTCCTATATTAAAACAAAGAACTGTGGATGCTGAAAATCCAAAACAAAAACAGAAATTGCTGGAAAAAGTCAGCAGGTCTAGCAGCATCAGTAGAGAGAGAAAGCATAATTAACATTTCAGGTCTCAGTGACCCTTCTTCGGAACTGATAGCAACTGGGAAATGGTGGTATTTATGCTGACGATAGATGAAATAACTGCACAAGTGCCAGTATCCCACCACCAAGTCATCCTTTATTGACTTGTGCATAGTCCTCGACACTGGTCAAGCTTCTTCAGAGCCAGCTCTCAGAGTGAACAGAACTTCTGGGACTCCTGTTTATATCTGTCAGCCAAAGCTCCCAAATTGGTCCAGCTTAACTGCCCCAGACAGGGAACTGCGACTCTATGAGGTCCACCTGGCTGACTTCATTCCAATCACTACAATAGGTAGTTGGGATGAAAAGGATTTGGAGTATGGGTGAAGACGGAGCCCCAGTAGTGAGAGTGACAGTTAGGCAGACAAAGGGATGGTTTGATAGTGAGCCAGGAAAAGAGAAAAGCTGATAATTGGGACAATGAGTGGGTTGACTGTGCTAAAAGGAGCCGATGTCATGACAGGGCCTGAGATATGGGAGTGGGTGAAGGACATCAAAGGAGATGTTTGGGCTGTAAAATTGTTGAACTCGATACTGAGACCTGAAGGCGGCAGAGTCCCCAAGTGGAAACTGAGATGCTGTTCTTTCAGCTTACACTGAGCCTTCCTGGAGTCTCTGTTCCGACCTCATCTAACTAAAATTCTATTGACTGTAATCTTTTGGGCATTTTGCCCAAATTTTTTTGAGATAGTTTTCGCAGACATTGAACAAAATAACAAGTCAATGTGTTCCACTGAATATCTCATGTGGTAACTGTGTTCTAATTTTAAATTTTAATTTGATTGTTTTGCAGTGTAGTCCCCACAGATAGCTGCACAAACACTGACAGATCTGTGTCATCAATTGAAAGCTGTCTTAAAGTGTCACAACCACTTAAAAAGCCAGATGACCAAACAGTGCTCATATTTATGAAATCCCATTCAATATAATAAATCCTTTCTTCGTTGCCTTTGAAGACAAAGAGTCACACTAATTAATCTAATCCTTGCTGTTTGAGCGAGGGGATCATCTGTACACAGACCACCTCACAGCAGGCTCTCATTTACACCAATCTGTCTCCCATCACCTGAAGGCAGTGAATGTGATCAGTAGCTGCCTCTTAGCGAACAATGTGAAACAGATTGTTCTGTCAGGGCCCATTAATAACTGTCATTAGTATTCCTGCATGGAAACAGCCAATCCCGCCTAACTACTCAAACCAGTCTTTTCTTCTTCATTAACGTTTATGTCCAGCTGGCAAAATTTACAGCTCAAGCAGGGTCAGCGTGGAGGTCATGTTCACAATCTACTGAGTTAAAATTAGTCCAATGTTTAGCACTTTTAAGCTGAGGAGCAGCATTGGTCTTGTTGCAAAATGAAATTTTGTTGTGGATGTCATTCTTAAGCATTTAACTATATATTATGTTCTCACTTCCCTTAGCCTTCTCACTTCACTCCAGAATTCAATATATAGTATGCTCTTGCCCTAACAATTATAATAATGTAATTAATACTGTTAGAATCCTCATAAAACCTAATAACCTTTTAAAAAGATATTAATTTCCCAGCAGATAATGAAATTACTGAAGGTTAAGACTTCTCATTTTAAGACATTTTTTGTAACAAATGAACCAAAATTAACAGCCATTAAGCACGTCTTAATATTAAAATTCCAAACTAAAGAAAATAAAGTTTTCATATTAACCGACCAAAACAACTGAAGTACAAAGAACAGCAAAGAATAAAGAACAATATAACACAGGAACAGACCCTCCGGCCCTCCAAGTCTGCGCCGACACATTTAACCCTTCCACATTAAAACTGTCTTCAGTTTTAGGATGCGTATCCCTCTATTCCCTTCCTATTCATGTATTTGTCCAGGTGCTTCTTGAAAGTACATTTATAAATGTTGTTGCTAAGTCCAAGAGGCAGGGTGAGATTTCTCACATTACCCTCACAAGCTTGCCTCATTACCTATCCACCACGGCACAATGGTGCCCTACTCACTATACCTTCCTTCTCACCACAGACAGAAATACTTGGCACTGCTGGAATTTCCTTGGATCGTGGCACTGCCACCATTATTAAAATCCAGCCATGTGCCAGGTCATGACCTGGTTCATATGAATTACCCCGGACATGTCAGACCGACAATTGATACCTTACTTTACCAATAGGCACCTTGAGGCCCTGGCAAAAGTCGTTGTGCAGAGGAGAGAGGTCCTCTTCCCTCAGAACTTCTCCAGGATACTGTTAGCCCAGTCTGAGGTTGCCACCCAGATCAATGTTGTTTCCATAGTTGCAGCAACGCAGGCAGAAGGACAATAATGTCCTCTGTTCTGCCATGGTTAAGTGTCACCATCTTCTCTTTGCAACCTCATGTTCACTTCACCTCTTCTACTGCACCTGCCTCTCACCAAAGTTCATGCTCTGCCACTGTCACTATTGCATGCAGTATTTTTCCCCATGAGTTCCCACCCATCCCATTCCCTCATCCTGCCAACAGGGCATGCCCTCTGTGATGTCTACTCAATCACTTGGGACAGCTCACCCACCTTTCCCTCACCTACACCAGTACTAACAGCTGTTTCATCCACCTTCAGCTCATTCAATCCCTCCCTTTGCCTCATTCCATGAGAAAAAGACCAACAGTTGGGATCCTGACTGCTCCAAGTGCCTGGACTGACACTGGAGACTGCTCCTGACTAACTGTGCCAGGGCCCCCTGGTTGAAGTGACTTGACTGCAGACTATTCCCCTTTGGCTTTGAGACATGGCCAGTTTGGTTGATGCACATACGGTGTGTTTGCTGCTGGTATATACTGGAGGTGTGATATTGATATTGCACAATACCATGTAGCAAAATGTCCACCCTTTGACTGATAACTGATGACAACAATGTCAAGAATCCTGGCTTTGTGTCTACAGAAAGAGGCAAGTAAAGACTGAAATCCTAAGTAGGCCAAGTGCAACACAGCAAGGCAAAACGAGACAGGATAAGGTAGAGATGTTGTGAACATCCACTTCAATGCAAAGGGAATGAGCACTAAGAGCTGAGCCAGCAGTCCTGAGATCCAGTGCATCAGTTGCATTTGTGACCCTGTGTAAAATGTGTCCTAGCAGCAGCACTGCAACGCAAGGTGCTAGTGTGCTCCACAACTGAAGAGCAGAACCATGTTGTATGTGGATTAAAGATGTACCATGAGGATCTTATGCCAAGGTTTGTGGACAGAGGGATAGATTTGGTTGTTGTCAATGGAACGTGGCCTGAGATACTGGTGACTGATGTCCAATACTGAGGCTCAGAGGAGCAAACATTGAGCTAGAGTCAGCAAGTTATCGCACTGAGTTTCACATCAGGAATCACCACTGTCCAGTTTCTGTCTAGTTTCTGTGGAAACTGCATATTACTGAGTTAGATGAACTGCAATGAGATGTTAATAACTGCTAATGGCTCTCTCTGTGCTGATTAGTGAGAACCTGTCTCACTGTTCAGCATTCGTTTGGAAAATGGAACTTTTCATTTTCAATGTTGGGAATCTCTCTACTGCCAATCAAATCTGATATTCCTACTTAAGACTCCTAAGCCCAAATTGTTCAGGGGCTGGGAAAATTCTGCCCAGAAAATCAAACTAGCTTGCTCGATCTTTTTGTCTCCAAGTTAATAGTGATTTTTTTGTTTGATCTTAGTCATTAGGAATTTGAGAAATGTGGAGGCAACATCCTCACATGATTTTTGTAAATCATGGTGACCCTGACTGAAATCTGTTGGCTTGCAATATGTTTTCTAGAAGCTAGTAAATTAAATTCAATAAATACACATCGCATGCCAACATTGTGAAACGGGACCATTTCAGACTGATGCAGATGAGGGCTAACTAAATATTATTACATCAACCAGCAGAATAAATGAACAGGAACTTCATCCTGTCGAGTAAAGCAAGAATCAGCATTCTAAATCCTCAGCTGTTTTTGGTTTCAAAAACCAGATTAAAATCAAACAACCTTTGGTCTCTCCCAATTCTGTCGATTGGTCTTTTCAGGCACTAAGAATTGTTAACAGCATTTGATAAATCAACAAACATGCTCATTCATTTTAAAACAAGCATGAAAACACCTCTTTGAATGTATGGTTATGACAGAAAGGTCACACCCAGTGTCATCATCTAATCCCAATCGTAAATACAAGCTGGCTGCATTGATCAATGCTCCAATCCTCTGTACTGTGAGGAAAGAATTTGTCTTTCATCTGCTGCTGCAGGTTGAAAAGTACACACCCTGGACTGTAGCAAAGCTGTCGATAAACCTTACATGCACCTGTGCAGTGAACAAGATTTGAAGATTTGGCAATCCTCAGTCACTGAGAAGGAAACTGATCAACAAATGAAGTGAAGTGGAGTCTTGTTGCTGTTTATAGCAAACATATTTTCATTCAGTCAACACCAATGGCTAGAACTGATTTGGAGATGCTGGTGTCGGACTGGGGTGTACAAAGTTAAAAATCACACAACACCAGGTTATAGTCCAACAGGTTTAATTGGAAGCACACTAGCTTTCGGAGCGACGCTCCTTCATCAGGTGATAGTGGAGGGCTCGATCGTAACACAGAATTTATAGCAAAAATTTACAGTGTGATGTAACTGAAATTATACATTGAAAAATTGATTGTCTGTTAAGCCTTTCATCTGTTAGAATACAGTGATAGTTTCACTTCTTTCATGTGTAAATCACAAAACCCTTTTTTTTAAAATTGCATTCTCGGGTTAGCTATCACAATGGTGATAGCTAGACAATATGTTGAAGGTGTTCGCCCCTGTGTTCTCTGTCTATGACCTGATGTTTAGATTGATTCTAATCTAAAAAGTGAGATAACAGAGTTTTACATAAATTCATGCAGTTTTTGAGCTCAGAGTTCCAAATGAAACAGATGAAAGGCTTAACAGACAATTAATTTTACAATGTATAATTTCAGTTACATCACACTGTAAATTTTTGCTATAAATTCTGTGTTACGATTGAGCCCTCCACAATCACCTGATGAAGGAGCTTCGCTCCGAAAGCTAGTGTGCTTCCAATTAAACCTGTTGGACTATAACCTGGTGTTGTGTGATTTTTAACTAATGGCTAGACCAGCATTTATTGCCCATCCTGAATCACCCAGGGGCAGTTAAGAGTCAACAAGATTGCTGTGGGTCTGGAGCCACTTGCAGGCCAGAAGGTTTGGATTTCTTTCTCTGAAGGACATCAGTCAAACAGATGTTTTTTTAAAATGTAAGTCAACAATAAGTTACATGATCATTGTTTGGCTAACATTTTACTAAATTCAAATTTTAACTATCTGCGGTGGTGGGATTCAAACCCAGAACATCACCTGAGGCTCTGGACTACTAGCCACTAGACATAACCACTAGAACACCACCTGGGTAAAGATATCAATGATAATTTGATTATCTACAATTACCCGCTTTTTGGTGCCTGCAATCTATAGAATAATAAGTCAATGTATGATAAAGGATATCAAATTCTGGTAGCAGATCAAAAAAAGTTACAAAACTGGAAATGATTTCAAATAGAAGTTCTTGTCTAATTATTCTGTTGGATAATGTAATAATATTTAATTTCCGAGAAGTATTTGTTGTGTTAAACAGATTGTATCTACAAGTTGTCATGGGATAAATTTTGCACCTTATTGTTTATCTCTTTACATCACTCCTGTCTTACAAAAGCAGTAATAGGTGAATAATTTGGTAATGTCACAATTTATCTTTAATTCAGATGCACTACATTTAAGAAAGAACATACTATACTAGTGATGTAAGTAGTTCAAATACTCTGAGTTACTTTCTAACCATGAGGTCATGATTGCACTTCACCGAGGGACAGTTGCCAAGGCTTCAGCTCAAGGTTGGCGATTTCTTCTTTATTGATAAATGCCAAGGCTCATTTGGGACACACGGTTATTTTAATTTAAAACTGAACAGTGTTGCTGCTCGAGATGGACCATGAGGTCAATTTGGGTACAGCCCAGTCGAGGCTGATTTTTACAAAAACGCTTCTCTCTATTTTTTGTTCTTTTAGGGGAGTGGGAGGTGATCATTCATAGACCACATGGAAAGCAGATACTGTTTTGTCCTGGATGTGGCATCATCTCTTTAAAAGCTGTGTGGTTTTAAGAGTTAGATATGCAAATGAACCAAGGACCAGGATGAAACTACACAATCACCTGCTAAGTGCAGTCCAGGAGAGGAAAGCTAAAAGATGGATGCATACATGGTTATCTGGAAGTTGTAGCTGAAGCTGTCAAACTATCCTGCCTGAGATTGTCAAGGTTCAAAGGGGCTGAGGGCCTACTCCAGCACTTAGTTTCTAGTTTCTATTTAGTTCTGTTTTCAGTTTCTATGTTAACCTCCAATCGCTCCTAATATTGTTAACAGGCATCCAGGAGGATCTCACTATCTCAAACCTTCAACTCTTTTGCATTGTTGATGATGGTGCACTGCTTCATTCTGATGGTGTTCCTAAACTGGCACCTGTAGAGGATTAGTGTCAGGGTGGATAGAGCGAAACACTAGTGACACCAGAAACAAAATGAGAAGACCCTATGCCAGGAGTAGCATGGTTGTCTCTGTCTCCAAAATTGTCTTCAGGATGTTTGTTGTTCTTCTTATGTCAGATTCATTCCTGATGAAGGTGTTGAATAGTTTCTTTATCATCACAGCAGCAGGGGTTGCACATGCTGGGACGTTCTTTATTATTTCAAGACAGCCTCCCATAGTGCACCGCAGAAGAATAGAATATGACTTTCAGTACCATATTGTCCGTAGTTTTCACTGAGGTAAATATCACATTATAGGTGCCAGCTGTTGGAAGAGCATGCCATTGCAGTCTGTCAATCAATTTAGAACCATAAAGCCATGATACTACACAGAAGAAGGCTATTTGGCCCATCCTGTCCATGTCGACCCCAAGACAGCCAGATGCTCTTTCTAATCCCGTCATCCTGCACAGGGCCCATAGCTCTGCAGCTTACAGCACTTGAGGTACAGATGCAGGTACTTTTTAAAAAGACTTTAGGGTGTCTGACTCCACCACTAACTCAGGCATCCACCTCCCTCTGTGTAATGAAGTTTTTCCTCACATCCTCTCTAATCCTTCTGTCACTGAGCTTGAATCTGTGACCCCCTGGTTTTTGAACTCTCTGCCAAGGGGAACAGGCTCCTCCTGTCTATTCTATCGCTATGTCTTACAATTTTGTATACCTCAATCATGTGACCCTTCAGTCCTTGCTGTTCGCAGGAAAACAACTCCAACCTCCCTAATCTCTCCTGCTAGCTACAATTCTTCAGCCCTGACAACATTCTGGCCATTTTCCCCCATTCTCTCCAAAGCAATTATGTTCTTCTTATAATGTAGTGTTCAGAACTGCATACAATACTCCAGTTGTGGCCTCACCAGTGTCTTATACAGTTTCATCATTATATCCCTATTTTCATATTCTCTGCCAATGAAAGAGAGCATTCCAAATGCCTTCATTGTAGCCTTACCAACCTGTACTGCTACCTTTAGGGACCTGGACACTTGGCATGCCAAGATCTCTGAGTGTGCGCAATTGACCTTGCAGATCAGGAAGCACATAAGGAAAATAAGGAAGCACATACACCCTCTCCCCCCCCCCCCAGTTCCTCCATGATTGCTTTTGGAGATTCAAACCTTTGATAAAATAAATTTGAGAGGGGAAGGAGGTGTTGGCAGGGGAAGTTAGATTTGGATAGTTTATAAAATTGATTGTTTGTGGGAAGAGTGATGTGGACTAAAGAGTAAATATTGGGGGAAAGTGAGAACTGCAGATGCTGGAATGACATTCCTAATGAAGAGCTTATGCTTGAAATGTGACTGTCCTCCTCCTTGGATGCTACCCGATCTGTTGTGCTTTTCCAGCATCACACTTTTTGACCAAAGAGTTAATTATACCAAAAATGAGTCAATAGCTATTCAGCATGTGCAAGAGGTCATAGTTTTTCAAAATTGTGTCACAGACTTAAAAACAAAGATGAGGAGAAATTACTTAGAATAGAATCCTATAGTGCGGAGGCAGGCCATTTGGACTATTATGTCCATACTGACCCACTTAGACCCATCTCCTCCCCTATCCAGTATCTCTCTCAAAGTGTTGCAAACCTTTGGAATTTGATGCAGTGCGATTGATGCTGGGACATCGAGTAAAGTTAAGGAGGCACAGGCAGCATTTTAGTTAGTAATGGGTTCAAAGGTTTATGGAGAGTGGCCAGGAAAGTGAAGTTGAGACTGGGATGAGATCAGCCAGGATTGCATTTTGGAAAAACCTATTCAAGAGCAAATTATACAGTAAATGGAAAAGCCCTGGAGAAAATTGATGGACAGAGAGACCTGGGTGTTCAGATCCATTGTACCCTGAAGGTGGCAATGCAGTTCAATAGAGTGGTCAAGGAGGCATACGACATGCTTTCCTTCATCAGTCAGGGTATTGATTTGAAGAGTTGGCAGGTCATGGTACAGTTGTATAGGACTTTGGTTCGGCCACATTTGGAATCCTGTGTACAGTTCTGGTTTCCACATTACCAAAACGATGTAAATGCTTTGGAGAGGGTACAGTGGAGACTCACCAGGATGTTGCCTGGTATGGAGGGCACTAGCTATGAAGAGAGGTTGAGTAGATTAGGATTATTTTCATTAGACAGACGGAGATTGACGGGGGACCTGATTGAAGTCTGCAAAATCATGAGAGGTATAGACAGGGTGGATAGCAAGGAGCTTTTTCCCAGAGTGGGGGATTTAATTACTAGGGGTCACAAGTTCAAGGTGAGAGGGGAAAAGTTTAAGAAAGATAGGCATGGAACATTCTTTACGCAGAGGGTAGTGGGTTCCTGGAACACGTTGACAGTAGAGGTGGGCACGATTGAGTCATTTAAGATGTACCTAGACAGATACATCAATCGACAGGGAGCAGGGGGATACTGATCCTTAGAAAATAGGTGGCAGGTTTAGATAGAGGATCTGGATCAGTGCAGGCTTGGAGGGTTGAACGGCCTGTTCCTGTGCTGTAATTTTCTTTGTTTTTTGTTCTTTGTTCTTTGCATTGAATGGCAGAGCAGGCTCAAGGAGCTGAATGGCGTACATTGTTCTTAGTTTTTATGATGACAGATCACATGGAACTGAGACCTGATTGACGAAATCCAGCTCTGTTGTACATATATGAAGAAGAAATAAATGTTAACAATTTGCATTGGGCTTGTGTTCAGCCTTCATATGTATCAAGATCCGGGATGCTCTTAACAATAAGCTCACAGAAACATTGCCCCTTCTCCTCCATTTTCCCATATAACTGACGCTACCTGTCGTATCGTGTGTGAAACATTTTGTTGCAAACTGTCTTGTCAGCTAACATGGAAAGTTTTCATGAGCTGTAATGACAGCAATGAATTCAGCACCACGATATTGCTGCCAATTTCAAAATCATCTCAATCACTTCAAAGCAATTATATTAGAAACTTGATTTGACTGTTTGGATTTATTATTGTTATGTGTACCTAGCTACAGTGAAATGTTTTGTTTGCATGCTGTACAGGCAGATCATACCACACAGCATGGATCAGAGAAATAGAACAGACCGAGGAATACAATGTTACAGCTGTACAGAAGGTTCACAGAGACCGAGGTCAACATCAAGTTTCACGTAATTTCCATACTTAAATAATGATTAGATTAGATTAGATTCCCTATAGTGTGGAAACAGGCCCTTCGGCCCATCAAGTCCACACCACCCCTCCGAAGAGTAACCCATCTGACTAATTTCCTTCTGACTAATGGACCTACGGGCAATAACTACGGGCAATTTAACATGGCCAATTCACCTGACCTGCACATCTTTGGATTGTGGGAGGAAAATGGAGCACCCAGAGGAAACCCACGCAGACACGGGGAGAATGTGCAAACTCCACACAGACAGTCACCCAAGGCTGGAATCGAACCTGGGACCCTGGTGCTGTGAGGCAGCAGTGCTAGGAGAGTGAAGCTGTTGAAATTTATAACATAACCTAAAAGTCATGATCCTGTCTAAAGCCTTACAATGCTCTCCTGTTCAAATGTTTTTAAGCTACTTGCATTAATACAAAACAGCTTCTCGTTTTTATGATAACAGTCCATGTGATTAATTCTCTGCCAATTAAATAAAAAGCACAATGAACCAGACAGCCAAATATAAGCCATGAAGGTTAGAGTTCCCACAGTGTGGAGACAGTCCCTTCAGCTCACACCAACCCTCCAAAGAGTAATGCTCCCAGACTCATTTCCTTCTGACCGATGCACCTAGCACGATGGGTAATTTAGCATCACCAATCCACATGGCCGGCACATCTTTGGATTGTGGGAGGAAACTGGAGCAAACCCAGGGACAATGGGCAAACTCCACACAGACAGTTGCCTAAACCTGGAATCGAACCTAGGTGCCTGGCGCTATGAGACTGCAGTGTTTTCGCTGGAAGAATGGCAACCGAAAGGAGACTCGTAGAGGTCTACAACATCATGAGAGGCATAGATGGGGCAGACATTCAGAGGCATTATCCCCCTCAGGATTGAAGCTTCATCACGGGATGGGGACACAGGCTCAAGGGAGGGAGTCAAGCAGAACTTGGAAATGCATCATGATTCCTTCACTGTCACAGGTCAAAATCCTGGAACCCCCTCCCTCACAGCGCTATGGACATCTCTGTACCGAGTGTACCACAGTATTTTGAGAATGCAGTTCACCGCCATCTTCTCCAGTGCAGGGAGAGATAACCATCAAATATTGGCTGAGCCAGGAATACCCACATACCATAAATAAATAAAAAAAGAACAATCCCATTATAATCAATTCAACACCTCGAAGTCAGTTAAATGGTGTCTGATGATGATAGACAGATGAAATGTATTTGACTAGCAGTGATCTGTTGATTGGGACAGCCGACTGAGATGGGTGATTCTAATATTCACATTAAATAGATGTGAAATTTGCTTCAGTAAACTGCAAATCATGATAAAAATGAATCATTAAGAAGAAGGTTCCAAATTGTTTTTGATGCACAGCAAATGTCATGAAAAATCTTGGGCATCAAATTGATTTGCTTTGATTATTGTGTGGTTTCTGTACATATATTTTTATGGTTTAATTCTACCATGTAATAAGCAATGGCGAAGAACAATGTCTTGCTGGAGACCAGCTTGAAAATCTCTCCCACTGGAAATGAGCAATAATCAATCATTTTTCAGATGTTCTGGCACTACCATCTCATAGATGTGTTACAATGCAGAGGAAGGCCATTTGACCCATTGTGTCCATACTGGCCTCCTAAAAAGCAAATCATGTATCACTGTTCCACCAATCCATTTCTTACATTTGGGGATGGCACGGTGGCACAGTAGTTAGCACTCCTGCCTCACAACATCAGGGACTGGGTTCAATTCCAGCCTCGAGTGACTGTGTGGAGTTTGCACATTCTCCCAGTGGCTGCATGGGTTTCCTTCGTGTACTCCGGTTTCCTCCCACAGTCCAAAGGTGTGCAGGTCAGGTGAATTGGTCATGCTAAATTGTCCGTAGTGTTCAGGATGTGTAGGTTAGGGACATTAGTCAGGGGTAAATGTGGGATGATAGGGTAGGACAACGAGTCTGAGCGTGTTACTCTTCAGAGGGTCAGTTTGGACTTGTTGGGCCGAAGGGCCTGTTTCCACACTGTAGGGATTCTAATCCCTGCACGATCCTCCTCTGCAGATATTAAGAATATTTAGAACACATGAAAAAAATGTAAGACACAGAAGGAGGCCATTCTTAACTTAGGAGATGTGGAGCAGGATCCTTTAGTTTAACTCAAACACCAACCTTTTCCAATCCTAACCTGTCTCAACTTCACTTCCATTCATCTTGATGAACACTCAAAGGCTTGAATCATGATAAATAATAGAAACAAAAGATGCTCAGGCAGCACTTTCCAAACCCACTAATGAAGAACATTAATGAACCAACAAGCAATTCATGATCATCATTAAGCTTTAAACTGAATTTTTAAAAATTGAATTTAAATTCCACATCAGCAAGGGTGGGATTTGAGTCTGTATTTCTCAAACATTACCTGGGTCTCTGGGTAAAACAATAAAAATACTCCCCAAGGCAAAGTTTGTGGCAGAATAGGATGAGGAGTCTGGTGAAGCCTATTTCGGTACAAAACAGAAAGTGCAGGACAAACTCAGTAGGTCTAGCAGTGTGTGTGAGGGAAACAGAGTCACAGTTACAAATCCAGTGACCCGTCATCAGACCTTATCTATCTCAATGTTGTGAGCTCCTTGCATTATCTTTTATGCTGTCCACAAATGGTTCCAGCAAGTTTCTTTCTAGGCAAAGGAGAATTGTCAATTAAGGGGGATTATGGATTGTTAAATGTCTTATTGATGGCCCAATTCACCTCATTAATATTTAGTTAAATTATTTAACAAGCTAGACATCTGGAAATTTCGACATGGCAATCAGAGCGGCACCTGACAAATTCAGCTCACTGCCTGCTCCCTGAGACTTCATTGAGCACCAACATTCTCAGGGCATGGGCACAGGCCGCATGCACTCCACGTCCACATAGATTGGCATGGACACTCGGCGACTCTTATAGCCTGGGCCAGGCTTGTACGCCTGGGTTTTCTGTTTGCTGTCATAGCGCTGACCCACTCTGAACCCATCTGGATGTCCATAGCATCGCTACCATGCTTTCCCTCTTTCGCCAGAGATACAAAGCTCATTTTAGAAAAAAAATACAGTGTGGAACCAGGCTATTCAGCCCATCAAATCCATACTGACCCTCAGAAGACCATCCCCCCCAGATCCACCATCCTGCTCTATCCCTGTAACCCTATATTCCTCACCATTATTCCACCTAGCCTGCACATCTTTGGTCAATGGGCCAAAACCAGAGCACCTAGAGGAAACCCATACACTCTCAGGGAGAATGTGCAAACTCCACACAGACAGTTATCAAGAATGGAATCGAAACCTGGGTTCCTGACACTGTGAGGCATCAGTACTAACCTCTGAGCCACTGTGCCACCCAGTTCTGTCTTGTCTTGCTACTTAGTACGGATACTTACCATAAGCCCTTCCTGAAGAAGGGCTTATGCCCGAAATGTCGATTCTCCTGTTCCCTGGATGCTGCCTGACCTGCTGCGCTTTTCCAGCAACACACTTTCAGCTCTGATCTCCAGCATCTGCAGACCTCACTTTCTCCTCCACTTAGCACAGATGCAAAGCCAACAAGCTTGTCAGGAAGCCTTAGTCAAGGGGGAGAGCCTTCACTCACGGGGTCCCTGTCCAGTAAGTCAAGAGCAACCTCCAACATCAATCCCTGGGCCCGGTCATGGTCAGTCAGCCAGACGGGATGCTCAGGATTAACTGAATGTCAGGCAGCCCAATACCCATCTTGACTCTTTCTGCCCCACTGTGGGCTGCTTTCCTCCTGGGATATGGGAG
The DNA here is from genome assembly GCF_004010195.1 of Chiloscyllium plagiosum. Lineage (NCBI taxonomy): Eukaryota > Metazoa > Chordata > Chondrichthyes > Orectolobiformes > Hemiscylliidae > Chiloscyllium > Chiloscyllium plagiosum. Next base: position 5,645,584 of record NC_057725.1, read on the forward strand.
GGGCAGGACTGAAGGGAGATGAAAGTGGGTGACACAGCTGTTGCTGTAGGTGCAGGAGGGAAGGTGACCTGAATGACTGAGTAGGCAGCTCAGAGGGGCATGGAGGGTTAGTGGTGTCAAAGATTGGCATGGATGATAGCAAGTGAGGAAAGATGTTGTGTGTAATAGTGAGTATGATACAGCATGAGCCAGGGGTGATATAAGGTGATATGAGGTGGATATAGAAGAAGAGAGATGGAGTGAGTGTAAGGTATCAGAGAGAAGGTAATGGCACTTACTCTGGCAGAGTAAAGAAGGACACCTTTGACAGAAAGTTTACCCTGGCTGGTGCAGCTAAACCAGGAAATATAGTCTCAGAATAAGGATTGTGAAGAAGGCGATTGATATGCTTTCCTTTATTGGTCGGAGCTTTGAGTACAGGAGTTGAGAGGTCATGTTGCAGCTATACAAGACATTGGTTAGGCCTTGTGTGCATTTCTGGTCTCCCTCCTATTGGAAGGATGTTGTGAAACCTGAAAAAGTTCAGAAAGATTTACAAGAATGTTGCCGGGGTTGGAGGGTTTGAGCGACAGAAAGAAGTTGGATAGGCTGGGGTTGATTTCCCTGAAATGTCGGATGCTGAGGAGTGACCTTATCAAGGTTTATAAAATCATGAGGAGCATGGATAGGATAAATAGTCAGGTTATTTTTCTTGGGATAAGGAGTCTAGAATTAGAGGGCATAGGTTTAGGGTGAGAGGGGAAAGATTTAAAAGGGACCTAAGGGGCAACTTGTTCACGCAAAGTGTGGAGTGTGTATGGCATAGGCTGTCAGAGGAAGATGTGGAGGCTGGTGCAATTACAACATTTAAAAGGCACCTGAATGGAAATAGGAAAAGGAAGGGTTTGGAGGGATATGGGCCAAGTACTGGCAAATGAGACTAGATTAATTTAGGATATCTGGTCAGCATGGATGAGTTGGACTGAAGGGTCTGTTTCCATTCTGTACATCTCTATGATTCTCTAACTGCTTAAGACTGAGGTAAGGAGAAATGTCTTCACTCAAAGGGGACGAATCGTGGGAAATTCTACACTTAAATCAGCTGTGGGAGCAAATTTATTTATAATCAGCTGTCCACTGACTCTTGAAAGATTTCCTTCATGCACGCTGGGTATAATGTTGGCACAAGGTTGGTGATCCAAAAAAGTGTGGCGCTGGAAAAGCACAGCACGTCAGGCAGCATTCAAGGAGCAGGAGAGTCGATGTTTCAAGCATAAGCTCTTCATCAGGAATGTGGGGGACCCCAAGGGGGCTGAGAGATAAATGGGAGGTGGGTGGGGCTGGGAGAAGGTAGTTAGGAATGCGATAAGTGGATGAAGGTGGGCCGTGACGGTGCTAGGCCAGAGTGGAGGGTGGAGTGGATATGTGGGAAGGAAGATGGACGGGTAGGACTGTTCAAGAGGGTGGTGCCAATTTGGAAGGTTGGATCTAGGATAAGTTGGAGGGAGGGGAGATGAGGAAACAAGTGAAATCGACATTGATTCCATGTGATAGGAGGTCCCAGTGCGGAAGATGAGGTGTTCTTCCTCCAGTCGTCAGGTGGCTAGAATTTGGCAGTGGAGGAGGCCCAGGACTTGTATGTCCTTAGTGGAGTGGGAGGGTGAGTTGAAGGGACCTGCCACAGGGTAGTGGTGTTGTTTGGTGCGTGTGTCCCAGAGATGTTCTCTGAAACATTCCGCAAGTTGGCATCCTGTCTCCCCAATGTAGAGGAGACCACATTGACAGCAACTGACACAGTAGATGAGGTGTTTGAAGGTGCAGGAAAGTCCTCACATTCTCCTAGGCTAGGATCCTAGGATTTGAATCCCAACAGGCAAGCTGGTGGAATTTGATTAAAATTAATTTTTTAAAATCTGGAATTGATACCTAGTCAAATTGCAATATTGTTGTAAAAATGCTTTTGCTTCACAAATAACCTGGTGAAAGGAAATCTGCTGGCCTTACCTGGTTTAGCCTACATGTGACTCTATATCGACAGCAACGTGGTTTACTCTGAAATGGGCTAGCTAGCCATCAATGTCCTGCCTGAAATAAAGAAAGAGCATGTATTTATAAGGTTGGTTAAGATCCCTAACTGATGATACGATGCAACAAGTCTGATTCCAAAATGAAACCTGGCTTAAGTTATCACATTTTCTTTTAGTTAACATTGGTGGTATTCACTGGAACATAGTCACACTTTCTTTAGCAACACAATAGGTGCTTATTACACAAGAAAAAAATCTCACTATGAATACAGTTAAAAAAAATTTAAAAAATCTCACAACACAAAGTTTTGACCTATTTCCCAACATCATCATTTTACAGTGATTTAAATCCTTTGTCTAAAATATTTAAGGTTAATTTAATTGATTGACCCCAGTTTCTATCCTGTGAACTTCTTACATAAACATTCATAAGACCTAGAGCTTAGACTTTCTCAGTTTCTAATAAATTGCAGATTTCTACCAACAGTCTTAGACTTGAAGTTGTACACTATTGTTTCCCACTGAAAGAAAACTAAGAGAAAAATTACATCTATTTTTTTAATCCTGTCAGGATTCCTCCAAACTGCTCCAAAAGCTTTAAATATATAGTTTGCTAAGCTAAGATAAATCCTCAATTAAACTGAGGCAAAAATAAGTTAAGCCTTCAATGATTAAACCACTGCTGTAAACCACAACACTAATAAGCAATTTTTCATTAACACCCCAGGGGTTCCTGCTGTCTGACACATTGTGCATTAGGTTAAAAATCACACAACACCAGGTTATGATCAAACAGGTTTATTTGGAAGCACTAGCTTTCAAAGTGCTGCTTCTTCATCAGGTGGCTGTGGAGCAGGACCATAAGACACAGAATTTATAGCAAAAGATTAGTGTCATGCAGCATTTTTGCACCATTTTGAATGGGTTGCCGATCCCCCGCAGGACTTCAGCCACGGTTCAGTCGATCGGCAACCAGTTCAAATTGGAGCAAAAATGTTGCACGTTAAGGAAGAGAAATGGACAACAAATGGGTGGCGTGCCAGCATAGCCACTGATTATTTTCATTATTCTGAAGAAACGGGAACTCTTAAATTCCCCACCAGCCAAGGGAAAAATAAAACTCGCGCATTTTCTTTACTTGAACCTCCCAAGAACCTTCATCTGATACACGAGGAGCAAGAATCCAAAATATGAATTTTGAGGACAATTTGAAGCTTTTCAAAGTTTGTTAGCACCTGTCCCTGGAGTGTGTAGTCTAGCCTGCCCTCTAGAGTGTAAAAACCAGAATTGTAACTGGGATTTGTGACTGGTTGAAATATTTAACACAAACAGTTCATTTGCACCACGGCCTGTCCAGCATAACCAATTCACAATTTGACAGCATCACAATGTTGTCAATGTGCTGCATGTGTCCAAAGAAATATAAAGACATGTAATTTTAGGTTAACACTAGATTGATTCCAGAGGTGAACAATTTGTCATATGAAGAGAATTTGCGCAGTTTAGGCCAATACACACTGGAGTTTAGAAAAATGAGAGGAGATCTAATTGAGGAACATAAGTTGCTAAAAGGGATTCACAAAGCATCCTCCCTACATCTGCTCTGTGAATCCCTTAGCAACTTATAGGGCAGTATAGAACGAGGGGTCATCATTTTAGGATAAGGGGTAACAGATTTAAAACAGAGATGAGGCGGAATTACTTCTCTCAAAGGGTTGTGAATCTGTGAAACCTACTATCCCAGAATGCCAGGACATTAAGTTGGTAGATTTTTAAATAGTATTGAAAGTGTTATGGGGAGCAGACACAACAGTGGGGTTGAGGGCGACATGAGATCAGCCATTCTCGTATTAAACAGTGGAGCAGGCTCTAGGGGCTGAACTGCTGACCCCTGCTCCTAGTTCTTATGTTCTAACACAATGTGGAAGACAGGTTTAAGGGCAGAAAATGGCCATGAATATGTCACCAGAATATTTATTTATTCATTTGTGGGATGTGGGCATCGCTGGCTGGCCTGCATTTATTGCCCCCTCCCCATAGTTGCCCTTGAGAATGTGGTGGTGAGCTGCCTTCATGAATTGCTGCAGTCCACTTGCTGTCCACAATGCCCTTAGGGAGGGAACTCCAGGAATTTGACACAACGACAGTGAAAAAACTGCAATGTATTTCTAAGTCAGGGTGGTGACTGGCTTGAGGGGGAATGTGAAGGTAGTGGTGTTCCCAAGTATCTGCTGCACTTGTCCTTCTAAATGGAAGTGATCATGAGTTATGGAAGTTGCTGTCTGAGGATTTTTGGTGAATTTCTGCAGTGCATCTTGTACATAATGTGCACTGCTGCTACTAAGCTTTGGTGGTGGAGGGAGTGGATGTTTGTGGGTGTGGTGCCAATCAAGTGGGCTGTTTTGTCCTGGGATGATGCCAAGCTTCTTGAGTGTTGTTGGGATTACAAGATCATTCATTACTGCTGGGGTCTAGTACACACATTGAAGTTTCTCTACTTAGTTCATTCATTTTTTTTTCAAAACAGTCATGAAAATCAGCCTTTAATTCCCATAAACATGCTGAAATTGCTAAAGAATTTAGCACATTATCTAATATTTGTAATGTATATTTATAAATTTTCACTTGCTAGTCCCCTATCATTATAACACAAGTAGAACTTGTTTATTGCTTTGTTACATTGTATCCCTGGATATTTAAATATAATCATTGACCCCATTTTGCTAGACTTCAGCTGGAGTATTGTGCCCAGTTGTGGGCATCACATGTTAAGAAAGATGTTGATGCACTGGGGACAGTGCAGGAGTGATCTACACGATGTTTCCAGGAATGAGAAACTTCCGTGATGAGGATATAGAACATAGAACATTACATCGCAGTACAGGCCCTTTGGCCCTCGATGTTGCGTTGACCTGTCATACTAATCTGAAGCTCATCTAACCTACACTATTCCATGTACGTCCATATGCTTGTCCAATGACGACTTAAATGTACTTAAATTTGGCGAATCTACTACCGTTGCAGGCAAAGCATTCCATACCCTTACTACTCTCTGAGTAAAGAAACTATCTCTTAAATCTGTCCTATATCTATCGCCTGTCAATTTAAAGCTATGCCACCTCGTGCTCGCCGTCACCATACTTGGAAAAAGGCTCTCCCTGTCAACCCTATCTAACCGTCTGATAGATTGAAGAAGATGGGAAGGAGATTTCATAGAGTTTTTCAAAATCATGAGTGGCCTGTATAGAACAGTAAGTGGAGAACTGCTCCTGCTCATGAATGGAATAAGGAACAGAGGGCATCAATTTAATATCAGAGGAGAGAGAAACACAGTTAATTTTTTTTTAAAGCTCCAAGGTGGCTGCCTGAATCAGACATCCGTGTGTCTGCACACCAACCAGCACGCACAAATCGTGTGAGCACTTGTGCAGCTTAGGGAACATATTGGTTAGTGGAACACAATATCTGGGGAGGTTCTGTTTCAGCAGAAAGTGAGGACTGCAGATGCTGGAGATCAGAGCCAAGACTGTGGTGCTGGAAAAGGCAGCATCCGAGGAGCAGGAGAATCGATGTTTCGGGCATAAGCCCTTCATCAGGAAAGAGACTTGTGGGTCGGTAGGGGTGGGGGGGAGAGGGATTAAGAGATAAATGGGAAGGGGGTAGGGATAGAGGGAAGATGGCTGAGAATGCAATAGGTAGATGATGGTGAGGAGGAAGATGATAGGTCAGAGAGGAGGGACCCAAAGGATATTTCCACATCTGACAGAAATTTACCTATACATCCACCAATGTCATCTACTGTATCCGTTGCACCCGATGTGGTCTCCTCTACATTGGGGAGACAGGATGCCTCCTTGTGGATCATTTCAGAGAACATTTCATGGATACCAGTACCAACCAACCCCACCGGCCCACGGCTGAACACTTCAACTCCCCCTCCCACTCTGTCAAGGACATGTAGGTCTTGGGCCTCCTCCATCACCAAACCCTCACCACCCGATGCCTGGAGGAAGAACGCCTCATATTTCACCTTGGGACCATGCAACCACACGAGATGAATGTAGATTTCAACAGTTTCCTCATTTCCTCTTCCACCCCCCCACATTATCCCATCCCAAGCCTCCAACTTGGCACTGCCCTCCTGACCTGTCCATCACCTTTCCCATCTATCCACTCCGCCCTCCTCTCTGACCTATCACCTTCTCCCTCACCTTCATCTACCTATTGCATTCTCAGTCACCTTCTCTCTAGGGCCACCATATTCCCATTTATCTCTCAGCCCCCCTGGCCACAGGCCTCATTCCTGATGAAGGGCTTAGCCCGAAACATCAATTCTCCTGCTCCTCAGATGCTGCCTGACCTGCTGTGCTTTTCCAGCACCACACTCTAGGTTCTGTTTCTGTCAAAACTGTATTGTGCCATCTATTGGACACAGATCTGTAACTGAGGACCCACAACCAACATTGGTTTGGAGGAATTGTCTTACAAACAAAGGTTAAACAGTTTGGGACTTTACTCACTGGAGTTGAGAAGAGTGAGAGATGGTCACACTGAAACATATAGTATTCTTAAGGAGCTTGACAGGATAAATACTGAGAGAATCTTTCTGGCAGAATCTAGGACCTGAGGGTAAAATCTTCACTGAATCTAAGATTGTGATAAGAGGAATTTCTTCTCTCTGAGAGTTGAGAGTCTTTGGAACTCATTGCCACAGAGGCCAGTGGGAGCAGTGTGTATATTAAAGGCTGAGACAGAGAGATTCATGATCAGTCACGGAATCAAGGGTTACGGGGAAAGGGCAGGAAGGTGGACATGAGGAATTTCAGATCAGCAAAGATCCTATTAAAATGCAGCGCAGGTTTGAGGGGTCGAATGGCCTACTTCTGTTCCAATTTCTCACAGTTTATGGTCACTGCTCTGAAAGTTGATGTAATTCAGTCTCGGACTTTTCACTCTTTCCAAGCAATAACAGCAGCTTCGACAAAAATCAGTCAGTTTTCAGTTCATAACATTGGCTTGGTCTCAAGTGTCCTGCTCCTATTGAGTGGAAAATATCTTAAAATGTCAGTCTGCAGCCATCAAAGCAGAAGCTCTGACGTACCCTGAGGTTGTTGTGGTTCTGTTCGCCGAGCTGTTCTGTTCAGCTCGACGAACAGAACTACAACAACGAGCACCCGAGCTACAAATCTTCTCACAAACTTTGAACTCTGAGGTTACAGGTGGCACTGACTGCCTCTGTCAGAGCCAGAAAAACAGCTGTACACCATCCCCAGGACATTTATCAACAGAACAGGATAGTATTTAATGAATACCCAGATGGTTCACAAACACAGCGATGTTCTGCAGATTTATGCATGGGACATTACCATGACACCTGAGTCATCTGTTGCTTATTTATTCCAGCAAGAAGATAAAGTGGACATTTACAACTTGTTTGATGTCACCTATCTACTTGAAATTGAGAGTAATTAGGGGAGTTAATATGGGATAGAATGTCATAACATCCAAGGCTGTAGGCCAAATACTATAAAGTGGGATTGGTGTAGATTTAGAGTAGTCTTGTCAGTATAGAATTGAAGGTCTCTTCTGCAACATATGATTCAATGATTCCATGATTTATATTGTTGATTCTGAGGGGAATTGAATACAATAGTATGCTTCAGTCGCACAGGGAGCTAGTGAGACCACATCTGGATACTGCACGCAGTCTTGGTCTCCTTATTTCAGGAAGGATGTAAATATTTTGGAGAAGCTTCACCAGAATGATATCAAGAATGAGCATCTGGTCTTATGAGGATAGATTAGATTCCCTGCAGTGTGGGAACAGGCCTTTCGGCCCAACAAGTCCACACCAACCCTCTGAAGAGTAACCCACCCAGTCCAATTTCCCTCTGACTAATGCACCTAACACTATGGGGCAAATTAGCATGGCTAATTCACCTGGCCTGCACATCTTTGGACTGTGGGAGGAAACCAGAGAACCTGGAGGAAACCCACGCAGATAATGTGCAAACTCCACACAGACAGTCACCCGAGGCTGGAATCGAACCTGGGACCTTGGTGCTGTGAGGCAGCAGCGCTAACCACTGAGCCACCATGCCACCACTAGATTCTTGATTCCAGTTTAGGATTGTCACTGTTGGAACTTAGATGAGTGGAGGGTAATTTGATTGTAACATGTAAAGTGCTGAAACCTTTCCTCTTCTGAAAGTATCTAGAAATCAATGGAATTGTTTAAATATCATGATCATGGCTGTCCATGGGAGTAGTTTTATAATTCCATATTTATTTTGAATTTAAATTCCATCAATTGTCATGGTGGGATTTGGGCACACATTCCTAGAGCATAAGCTTACTTGTCTGCGTTCCCAGTCCAGTGATGTTACCATCACAGCATCATTGCCCCATTCTTAGTGTAATCATGAACAACTTCAATGTTACCTAAATGCTGGTTGTTAGAGAGTTTTGTGGCATATGGTACAGTCCTTACCTCTGGGCCTGCAGGTCCTGTTTCAACTCCCACCCCAGGATGATATGGAGGTCCATTGAGGTATGTCATAACATGTGTAAACAGATTAATTTAAAAATAAATAAATAAAAGCTGGTTTTTCAATGCAGGATTTAACCATACACCAAAAACAAATTGCAACTTATTTTCAAACCTGGCCTTTCCCATTTCTCATCAAAGGTCACTAATCATAAGAAATAAAACACCAATAAATGGTGGAGACGCCTCAAGGATCAGAATTGCATACTCCTGCTTCTAGTTCTTATGTCCTTATGTTCTAGTGAAATATTCCAAAACTATACTTAATGAGAACCCTCTCTACTGATATAATCAATCTATCAGAGCTTTGCACCCAACATCGTGGTTGCGGTGAAAGAGATCAAAGGATATAGGGGAGAAAGCAGGAACAGGAGACTGAGCTGGATCCTCAGCCATGAGCATATTGAATAGTGGAGGAGGAATGAAGGGCCGAATGTCTTACTCTTGTAATAATTTTCTTTATTTCTGCATCTCTACACTACCTTAATGCAGCCTGACACTGAATTATTCTGGCTATCTTTATTTTATTATTATTTTAAAGCTCCAATTTTATTTCAGACAACAGCATTTGCCTTTCTTAACCAAATAGTGATATTGTGGATTCCAAAAACTTATTCTAATGAATACTGAAGTTCCTGTCTTTAACTGAACTCAGCACAAAGTTTGTCCACATTGAATTGTTGGAAGATCTGTAGTTTGAAAAGATTTCAGTCTCAAAACCACAGAGCTGAATGCAATGCTTTGACTAATTATAGAGAGGTTTCCGATTAAGTATAGTTTCAGAATATTGCATTAGAACACAAGGACATAAGAATAGGAACAGGAATAGGCAATTCTGCTTCTTTATTGCTGATCTCATCTCAGCCTTAACTCCCCTTTACTGCTTGTTCTCCATAAACCTTCAACCCCTTACTAATTAAACATCCATCTTTCTCCTCCTTAAATTTACTCAAAGATATAGCATCCACTGCTCTCTGGGGAGAAGCCTTTGGGAGAAGTAATTCCTCCTCATCTCTGTTTTAAATCTCACTACCCCTATCCAAAAACGATGTCCTTTAGTCCAAGATTACCCCAAACGAGGAAACAATCTCTCTATGTTAACTTGGTCTTGCATCTTATTTATCTCAACTGGATCTCTTATGCTTCTAAACTATGAAACCAAAAGAGAAAATGCTGGAATTTGGCTATGATTTGGAGACCAGAGTTATTATTTGGAGATGCCGGTGTTGGACTGGGGTGTACAAAGTTAAAAATCACACAACACCAGGTTATAGTCCAACAGGTTTAGTTGGAAGCACTAGCTTTCGGAGCACCGCTCCTTCATCAGGTGGTTCTAAACTACAGAGAGCCTTAACGGCTGAATCTCTGGTCATAAGGGAAATCCCTCATCTCAGGAATCAATCTAGCGGACCTCCTCTGAACTGTCTCCTATGCAATGTTTAGCCTTTCCTTTTATTTAAAAGTCCACTGATGCTTTCTTCAAGGGTTCCCACAGTGATGCAGAGGGAGATGCTCAGTGGTACCTGCTGTCTGATTGTGAATGGCTGGAATTGCAGTTCCGATTAAGCTAGACCTCCCGGCCAGGGGGCAGCACCGTCTGGAAGTCGCTAATCCGGAAGCTCTGTGAAAAGGCGATGAAACTTCCTGGTGTCAGTGGCTGTAATCTTTGTGTGTTTTTACTTAGCACTTTAGTGCTTTGTTTGGCTTATTTGCTGCATCATCTGGAGAATTCTGATCCAGGACCTCTGCCCATTTCTAGGTAAAACCATGGAGCTTCAGTGATGTTTGGTTTGCTGCTTATTCATATTGACTTGTGTCTAAACTCCTCTGAGAAAATTAACTGGAATGCAACTTTCTTGTTACTTAATGAATAGTAACCTTTCTCAGGTAATTGTGTGTCATTTCTGGTTCAATGTGCATGATCTAGCCTTTCAGATCTGCCTTTTATGTTCTGTTGTGGTTGCTTCTGGGTGTGACTTCAAGCTGAGGATTAACCTGTCAGTGACACAGCAACTTTGCACCGAACTCTTGGCAGCTCAGTTAATAGCAAAGTACTCTTGATACTGGAGATCGGAAATAAAAGTACAAATTGCTGGAGAAGTGCAGCAGGTCTAGTAGTATCTGTGGAGAGCAAAACTGAGTTAGTATTTTGGGTCCATTATCACTTAAAGGCATAAAGCACGGAAACACAGCCTTTGGTCCAACCAGTTCACACTGACCAAATTAAACTAGTCCCACCAGTCTGTGCTTGGACCACCTCGCTACAAGCCTTTCCTATGCATGACCTTATCCAAATGTGTTTAAATATTGTAACTTTACCTTCATCCACCACTTTCTCTGGTAATTCATTCCAAGCACAAACCACTCTCTGTTGAAAAATAAATGCCCCTCATGTACTCCAGAAGATGCCTAACCAATGTCCTGTGCAACCTGACATAATGGATCCTTGTGGGACACTACTGATCAGAGGCCTCCAGTCTGAAAAACAACCCTCCAGTACCACCTTCTGTCTCCCACAACAAATCCAATGGGTAAGCTAACCCTGAATCCCATGTGATCTAACTTTAATAATTATTCTTTGGTGCAGAATTTTTCCCAAGGCTTTGTTAAAGATCAAGTAAACATTGCCTGTCACTCTGCCCTCATTAATCACCTTGGTTACTTCATTTAAAAAAAAACTGAATAAAGTCTATTTCCCCTTGCACAAAGTCATGCTGACTATCCCTAATCATTCCTTACCTTTCCAAATGCATGTAAATCCTACCTTTCAGAATCACCTCCAACATCCCACCATCGATATCAAATTCAGACGTCTATAGTTTCCAGGCTTGTGCTTACATCCTTTCTTAAACAATGGCATGACATTAGCACCTTTCAGTCCTTCAGTACTTCACCCATGTTTATAGATATTACAAATATTTCTACTAGGACTCCCACAATTTCTTCCCTAACTTCCCACAATGCCCTAGGATGCAGGTCCTGGAGACTTATCTACCTGGGACGCGTTGCCAGCAGAGGTGGTAGAGGCAGGCACGGTATTCATTTAAGATGCGTCTGGACAGATGTGTGAGTAGGTGGGGAGCAGAGGGATACAAATGCTTAGAAATTGACCGACAGGTTTAGACAGTACATTTGGATCGGATTAGGCTTGAAGGGCCGAAGGGCCTGTTCCTGGGCTGTAGATTTTTTTTGTTCTTTGTTCTTTTATGTTTTTTAAGACCTCCAGCACTTCCTTTACTGTAATGTGAAGTTTTCAAAACATTGGTATTTATTTCACTGAGTCTCTAGCCTTCATTTCTTTCTCAACAGTAAAAACTGACACAAAATATTCATTTAAATTCTCTCCCATCTCCTGAGGTTGAACACAACGATAACTTCGTTGATGTTTAAGGGGTACTACTCCCTGTCCAGTTGCTATCTTGTTTTCAATATATTTGTAGAACAGTTCCAAAGAAGCCATTGATTTGAAACAATAAATCTGCATTTTTTTCCATAGATGAGGCCAGACCTGCTCACTTTCTCCAACAACTTCTGCCTGTATTCACATCTGGCATGTTGTGTTGGATGAATAGAAATCTTTTAATGCTCATTTTGGACGTACTGCCGTTAGCTTCCAGGAGAATGTCCCAGCTAACATTCCTGATCCTGATTGTTATCCTGTGACCCTTATTGAAAATGTGCCTCTGTGGGCTAGGGTCAGAGATTCCTCCTGTTGCAATCATTCACATGTGAGGAAATGGCTAGTCAGGGATTCAGGGCAAATGCAACCACAGTCTAGTGTAAGCCATTATTTCAGATTTCATTTGTCTTTATTTCTTCATAGAATGTGGGTGTTACTGACAAGGCCATCAATTGTTGTCAATCTCTAATTGAAGTGGGTAGCTTGCGAGGAGCATGTCAGAGAACAACCCCATTATTGTGTCATACAAAATAAAAAGGTAAAGTCAGACATTCGGGCTGCTCTGTCATCTGAGAGAGACACCTAGTGGTAACCTCAGTCAGTGCAAGAATTCAACCTGTGCTGGCACCACTCTGCATTGCAAACCAGCTATCCAACCAATCGAGCTCACTGACCCCTTCCTTCAGGGTAACCTCAGCCATTGTGGGAATTGAACCCACAGGTAGGGCACATGGAGTAAGGATAGCAGATTCGCTTTCCTAAAAACTATTAGTGAACCAAATGGGTTTTTACAATGGTCACCACAGAAATTAGTAATTAATTTTAGCTGTCACTTCCAGATGCAGTAAAGAAAACAATTTGTTGAAAATATTGATAATGACAGCTTTTACTAGTCCAGTTATATTTTCTTCATAGCAATTAACTGATTTTTGCTTATATTATTTTTCCAGCATGTCTCTGGATATAAATAATCTCCGAGAAATGTACAAGACACTGAATAAGTCTTGTTTCATTCTTGGAGCTTCAGGGGAGACAGGGAAGGTGTTGCTGAAGGAGATTGTTGAAAGCAAACTCTTTGCCAAAGTCACACTTATTGGTCGCAGAAAACTAACCTTTGAGGACCCATCCTACGAGAATGTGGTAGGTTTTCGTTTATCTTGATTATCTCCCGTTTATGTGATTGTGAGCAACTCGATGGAGCCGTAATACAAAGCCTGAAGAAATCAAAAGTTTTGAGTGATATTTAAACCATGAACATCTGTTGGTTCCAACATGGGAGAAATGTACCCATTGTTTGGTATGTGGTGCAATGTCAAATAGCACTCAAAATTCATCTTTACAATCAGTCAGAACATCTTTGCTCTCGTTTTGCTCTCTGTTGTCCCTCTCACAGTTCATTTTGAATGTCAAACTATCATTGAATTAATTATAAACCACAAATCATTGTGACTAAATGGGGATATGAGGAATTTTTGCTTCCAGGGGTATTTCCTCATATTCCACAGTCCCCTCTCACCTATCACTAAAGTTCACATTTTATACAGCTTTGAGGAAGACTCCTATGTGACTCCCTCCATAGTTACCCTGGCACTTTCTGTTTTGATTTCCGATCCTCAGGGGAGCTGATTGTCTCACAGTATTATCACTAGACTGTGCATCCAGAGACTCAGGTAATGTTCTGGGGACGAGCTTTCAAATCTACCATGGCCGCCTGTTGGTATTGAATTCAGTAAAAAAAAAATCTGGAATCAAGAGTTTAATGATGACCATGAAACAATTATCTGGTATACTAATGACCTTCAGGGAAGGAAACTGCCATCCTTACTCTGTTTGGCTTACATGTGACTTCAGACCCACAGCAATGCGGTTGACTCTTAACTGCCCTCTGGGCAATTGAGGATAAGTAATCAATCCTGGCCTAGCCACATCTCCTGAATTAATCAGACAAAATCCACGGCATTTTAATTTAATGAACATTCTCATAACATTGTGGATGTTGCAGGGTAATTTTTGTCGGAGATATTGTTTGCTGCAACAAGTTACTGTCAGAACCTTTGAGGAGAACGACATTGTAAGGCATCTTGGAGCACCTAAGAAAGGGATATGAGTCACAGGATGTATGGGTCCATAGTTTCCTGAAAGTGGCATTACAAGTGGCTAAGGTGGTCAAGAAGGCATTTGGCATGCTTGCCTTCGTTGAGTGGGACGTAGAATATGAACATTGGCAAGTCCTGTTGCAGCTGTGTAGAACTTCAGGCAGGGCACATTTGGAATATCTTGTATAGTTCTGGTCACCACATACCAGAAGCAGATGGAGGCTTTGGAAATAATACAGACATGGTTTACTGAGATGTTCCCTGGTGTGGAGGGTGTTAGCCATGAGGAGAGATTGGACAAACTCGGTTTGTTTTCACTTGAACGTTAAAGAATGAAGGGTGACCCAATAGAAGTTTAGAAAATGATGATAGGCAGTGGATAGTCAGAGTCTCTTTCCCAGGGTACGAATGTCAATTACTAGGGGATTCGGAATCATAGAATCCCTATAGTGTGGAAGCAGGCCATTTGGCCCATCTAGTCCACACCAACGCTCTGAAGCGCATCTCACCCAGACCCACACCCTTATCGTATCCCTGTAACCCAGCATTTGCCATGGCTAACCCACCCTACACATCCCTGAACACTATGGGCAATTTAACATGGCCAATTCATCTAACGTGCACATCGTTGGACTGTGAGAGAAAACCAGAGCACCTGGAGGAAATCCACGCAGACACGGGGAGAATGTGAAAGCCCCACACAGACAGTCGCCTGAGGGTGAAATTGAACCGAGGTCCCTGGCGCTGTGAGGCAGCATGTTAACTACTGTGCCACCCATACAGAGGAGGAACAGCATCACAGATGAGTATGTCCCTGCAAACATGATTGCAGAAGAATCAGAACCTGGTACACAAGACAGCCAATACCAGCTGCAAAGAAAGTCATTTCTATTGAAATGAACAGCTTCCACTACAAAGCATAGCACGGAGAATGCTTCCACTTTGGAGCATTTTGTTCATAGAGCTAAGCATACAAGACATTTCTGTATCACCAGCACAGCAATATCTTCAAGTGGGAAGCTAGGGAAGTGATTGCTGGGCCTCTTGCTGAGATATTTATATCATCAATAGTCACAGTGAGGTGCTGAAGACTGGAGGTTGGCTAACGTGGTTAACAAACGTTGTTTAAGAAAGGTGGTAAGGATAAGCCAGGGAACTATAGACCGGTGAGCCTGATGTCGGTGGTGGGCAAGTTGTTGGAGGGAATCCTGAGGGACAGGGTGTACATGTATTTGGAAAGGCAAGGACTGATTAAGGATTGTCAACATGGCTTTGTGCATGGGAAATCATTTCTCACAAACGTGATTGAGTTTTTTGAAGAAGTAATAAAGAGGATTGATGAGGGCAGAATGATAGATGTGATCTATATGGACTTCAGTAAGGTGTTCGACAAGATTCCCCATGGGAAACTGGTTAACAAGGTTAGATCTCATGGAATACAGGGAGAACTAGCCATTTGGATACACAACTGGCTCAAAGATAGAAGACAGAGGGTGGTGGTAGAGGGTTGATTTTCAGACTGGAGGCCTGTGACCAGTGGAGTGCCACAAGGATTGGTGCTTGGTCCACTTGTCATCATTTATATAAGTGATTTGGATGTGAGCATAAGAGGTATAGTTAGTAAGTTTGCAGATGACAAAGAGACCAGAACTAGAGGGCATAAGTTAGGATGAGAGAGGAAAGATATAAAAGAGAACTAAGGGGCAACGTTTTCACTCAGAGGGTGGTACGTGTGTGGAATGGGCTGCCAGAGGAAGTGGTGGAAGCTGGCACAATCGCAACATTTAAAAGTCATTTGGATGGGTCTATGAATAGGAAGGGTTTGGCGAGGTGATGGCAGGTGGGACTAGATTGGGTTGGGATATCTGGTCGGCATGGATGAGTTGGACCGAAGGGTCTGTTTCCGTGCTGTACATCTCTATAACTCTGTGACTCGAAAACTACCAGACGAGGTCGCTATGAATATGTTATCATATTTACTTGAACAGGACCTTTGCAGAGTAGCTTGTGTGTGTAAACATGTGAACATACTAATGATCCAATTTTATGGAAATCATTATTTATGGAAGTGTTGGAATATACTCGGCCAATGATGCATTGGGAGCCAGGCAAATTTAATCAGATAAATCCAGAAGATTTTGAACATCCAACCCCTTGGAAGAAAAGCTTTCAAAAACTGTACAAAACAGTCCATGTAAAGCCTGGATTTGAAGAACACTTTTACAGTAGCACAGCAAGGTGTAAAGGAAGAGGAAATATGTTGTATCATAATACAACTGACACAGGTTTAAGGTAAAAGAGGCAAACTTTTAAGAGAGATGCAAGAGTTAAGTTATTTACACAGAAGGTGGAAAGTGCTTGGCATGTGCTGCCAGAGGAGCTGGTGGAGGCAGATACAATAACAACATTTAAGTTACATCTTGAATAGGCAGGGAATGGAGGGATATGGACATTGTAGAGGCAAAGGGTTTTTAGTTTAGTTAGGCATCACGTGTTGGCACAGTCTTGGTGGGCTGAAGGGCCCGTTCCTTTGCAGTGCTGTTCTTTATTCTTGGAGTGAAGGGTGAAAACTTTTGACGAAGTGTATTTTTTTTTGTTGGCAATATTTCAGTTTAATAGATTCTGTATTTCTTTTTAATTTAAACAGGTCCAGGAGATTGTTGATTTTGAGAAGCTGGATGAATATGCAGCTGCTTTCCAAGGCCATGATGTAGGGTTCTGCTGCTTGGGAACAACCCGGGCTAAGGCTGGCGTGGTAAAGAGAAGTATTACTTATTGTTTTACAATATTCTTCAGCGAATGTAATCTGACTGCATGAACCTGAAACCTGCCAGGGAACCGGGTAGCTGTGGGGAGGTCAATTTCCAAGATGGCGGCAGCAGCGTAGGTAGCAAGTGGGCTCCTGAGCCCGAGACTCGTCCACTCCATCCGCTTCACTTTTTTCTTTTCCCCCTTTTCTACTTTTTTTTATCTTTATACTTTTTAATTTTACCGGAATTGGTGGCAAGGTGAGGATTTGGGTTTCTGGTAGTGTAGGTGGAGACTGGTTTGGGTCCAGCCCAGTTGGAGGCTGCATCATTGAGGTTGGACTATGGCGGGGGCCCATTGTCAGCGACAGCAGCGTTGGGTTTTGGACCAGCATCGGCGAAGTTGGCCCAGTAAAGACTCGTGGTGGCGGCTGTATCAATGGAGGCAAGATGGCGGCAAAGAGTGGCAATTCTGTTCCAGTAAGGGATTTCAAGACTGGCCAACTGCTTTGTGCTAGTGGATCCAGGCCCATGGCTAAACACTTCATAAGAACTGCACAGTTGAATGTTTCTTCATTTTAGGGTGGCTCATTGGTTAGCGCTGCTGCCTCGCAGCGCCAGGGACATGGGATCGATTCCAGCTTCAGGCGACTGCCTGTGTGGAGTTTGCACATTGTCCCCATGCCTGCGTGGGTTTCCTCTGGGTTCTTAGTTTCCACAATACAAAGATGTGCAGGTTAGGTGAATTGTTTATGCTGAATGGGATAAGTAGGTTAGGTGCATTGGTCAGGGGTAAATAAAGGATAAGAGGTTCAGGGAATGGGTCTGGGTGGGTTAGTTTGGAGTGTCAGTGTAGACTTGTTGGGCTGAAGGGCCTGTTTCTACACTGTAGGGATTATAAGATTATGGTTTCAATGTTTTGGTTTATTTTTTGTGTTTCAAGATAGTGCTGGAGAGTGGCGACACTTCCAACTGTATTTATAACAAAATACGTGTGACAATAAATAATTCAAATCAAGTCATTTCCCATCGTAGGAGAGTCTAGAACCAGGGGTCGTTGTCACAGAATAAGGGGTTGCTCATTTAAGACAGAGTTGAGGAAGCATTTTGGGAAAGCAAATCTTAGCAGGACTTATACACTTAATAGTAAGGTCCTAGGGAGTGTTGCTGAACAAAGAGACCTTGGAGTGCAGGTTCATAGCTACTTGAAACTAGAGTTGCAGGTAGATAGGATAGTGAAGAAGGCATTTGGTATGCTTTCCTTTATTGGTCAGAGTATTGAGTACAGGAGTTGGGAGGTCATATTGTGCCAGTATAGGACATTGGTTCGGCCACTTTTGGAATAGTGCATGGAATTCTGGTCTCCTTCCTATCGGAAGAATGTTCTGAAACTTGAAAGGGTTCAGAAAAGATTTACAAGGTTGTTGCCAGGATTGGAGGATTTGAGCTACAGGGAGAGGCTGAACAGGCTGGGGCTGTTTTCCCTGGAGCGTCGGAGGCTGAGGGGTGACCTTATAAGGGGCATGGATAGGAGAAATAGACAAAGTCTTTTCTATGGGGTGGGGGAGTCCAAAACGAGAGGGCATAGGTTTAAGGTGAGAGGGGAAAGATATAAAAGGGACCTAAGGGCAACATTTTCACTCAGAGGTGGTACATGTATGGAATGAGCTGTCAGAGGAAGTGGTGGAGGCTAGTACCGTTGCAACATGTAAAAGGCATCTGGATGGGTGTATGAGCAGGAAGGGTTTGGAAGGATATGAGCCAGGTGCTGGCGGGTGGGACTAGATTGGGTTGGGATATCTGGTTGGCATGGATGGGTTGGACTGAAGGGTCTGTTTCTGTGCTGTACATCTCTATGACTCGAACTACCCTCTGAGCAAAGAAATTAATCTGTGGAATCGAGGGCTACAGAGGTTGGGTCGTTCCGTATATTCAGAACTGAAATAAACAGATTTTTAGTCTGTACAGGGAATCAAGGGATATGTGGAAAATGCAGGAAAGTGGAGTTGACGGCTATCAGATCAGTCATGATCTCATTGAATGACAGAGTAGATTTGATGGGTTGAATGACCTACTTCCTCTTCTACGTCTTATGGTTTGACACAGTATTAGTGACTGCGGCATGAAATTATGATTTATTTTTATATAAACGTTTAAATAATCTCCTACCTGTTGCTGCCTGGCAGCGGTATGGGTTCAGGAGTCTCTGGTGTACTCTGATACCTGCCTGTTGACTGTCCTTCACAAGTGAGGCTTTTACAGGCCACTAGCCTGGTCATTTCATCAGGCAATACCAAGGCAGCCCTCGTTCTGACCCTTATCGCAAAATCGCCATCAGCAATAACAAACTTCATTTGTGTAACACCTTCAACGTGATAAAATGCCCAGGGAATTGAGCAATCAAAAATTGACTTGATATATAACCCACATAAGATATTGAATTGAATTAGCTTTATTGTCACATTGAATACAATGAAATGTTTACAAGTTGCCATTTACAGTGCCAAAGGTACTTACAGGTACAAAGGCACCTAAGTACAGATTCTTGAATATAAATTCATAGGAAAAAGAAATTAGAAACAAAGTAAAAAGTCCCACATTGCAAACCTGCAGAAGTTCAAAATCATGGTAATAAGTTTGAAAAATAAAAGAAGAGGAAGTTTAGAGTAACAGTTTTTCCATGATAGTATATTGAAAGATTCAGACAGGTGACCAAACAATTGGACCGAGCAGTAGGTACGAAGGAGCATCTTAAAGGAGGCGAGTGATGTGGAGAGAACTGGGCAGAGAATCCCACACCTGAGTCTTTGGCGGCTGTAGGAGCATTCCCAAAGCCTGGGGACTGAGCTCTCATCGACTCAGTCTGTCAGCACCAAACCTGTCATTTTGAACAATGGCTCGTTAGACTGTAAAGGACCTCTCTTGGTTTGTGGGATGGCAGGGCTGGGAGCATGAGCTGATATTAATACACGACTAATGAAATATGGATACGCTCCAGTTACTGATTATTCAGGGACATTGAGATCCTGTTTTCTTTGGGGGAAGCTGAGTTACTATTGTATTGCTCCTGTGCTGTCGTTCAAGAATGTCCCTCATCCCCACCTTCTCAAGGGCAGCTAGGTATGGGCAATAAATGCTGACCATGCCAGGGATGTCAATATCCCAAGTGCGAATGAAAAGAAAACTCTGGTCGAAGCAGCCAATTCAGAAGCAGTGTAATACTCACATTAAGAGGCTTTTCTACACTTTGAAGGATAAGCATATTTAATCGGATATTGTGGTAGAGATTAAATATGAAATCTGGTAAATGGTTTTGAAGGAATTAGTTAGCCACTTTGAAGAATTGATGTATTCATTAGAGTTGCTATTATTTAGATTTTATTGTCATGTGTTCTCAAGCACAGTACAGTGAAAAGTGATTAATGTCACCACACATGGCATCCCCTTGCCTTACCAAGATATAAACAAACTCAGGTACAAAGTAGCAAAAAATACTTTAACAAGTTAAGCATTACCTTCGTAGAGTAAGTAGAGAAATAAATAAATAAGGTAATAGTTAACATTAAGATCCTTCTTGATATAAACTGGAAAAATAAAGGAGTCATGTTAAACGTTGACCAGTTTTTGATGTCTGCTTGCTGGGGCTCCAATCACCTCCATTTAGCTCACTCTCTGAGACACCTCAGCTACCTGTTCTTACGACAGCTGCAGATACTTGGGGGACCTCCTTACACTGCTCACTGTTCCTGTGGGGGGTTGGAGAGTGGGGGCTGGAGTGAGTGATGGCAGAAATTGATTATTATGAGTTTTCTTTTTTGTTCACAGCAATCTGACAGAGACCAGAGTGCTGTTGTGATAAATGATGTGCAGGTTAGGTGGATTGGCCATGCTAAATTGTCCTGTCATCTCCAGGGACATGCAGGTTAAGTGGTGGATTAGCTGTGGTAAATGTGGGGTTATGGGGATAGGATGGAAGAGCTGGATCTGGATGGGATGCTCTTCAGAAGGTCAATGTGAACCTGATGGGCTGAATGGCCTCTTTCCACTCCATAGGGGTTCTATGATTTGTTTTTCTGACTCATCAAGGCAGTGCAGAATTGGATGGAGATTTGATGCAAATGAATACTACTAGGGAGTACTTTGGAGGCTGAATGGCCTTTTTCCATGCTATAAGGATTCTATAATTTTATTAAATGGATGACCTTGTAAAGGCCATCTCCATAAGCTGTTGACCAGGTTAAAGCTGTAATCAGGTGAAAGTAAGGATTGCAGATCAGAGTAGAGAGTGTGGTGCTGGAAAAGCACAGCAGGTCAGGCAGCATCCGAACAGCAGGAGAATTGACGTTTCAGGCAAAAGCCCTTCATTATGAATCCTTCCTGATGAATGGCTTTTGCCCGAAATGTTGATTCTCCTGCTCCTCAGATGCTGCCTGACCTGCTGTGCTTTTCCAGCAACACACTCTCGACTCTAAAGCTGCAATCATCCTGATCTTTATGGTTCTGTGCCATGGAGCATTGAATGCCCAGTCTTGATCTTAAAGTGTAGAAGTTTACAGCTCAAAAACTGGCCATTCTGCCCAACATGTCTGTGCCAGCATTTAGACCTCACTGAGCCCCCTCCCACTCTAGTTCTCCACAACCTATCTAATTCATCTCAAACTCCTGTCTCTGTCATGTGAACAGAAAATTCAAAAGCTTTCAAACACATGCCTTAAGTTTTAATTGCTGTAGTTTTAGTTTGCAGAATAATCCCTTATATTCCACTCAGCAGTTTGGGACTCCGAAGGATTTTCAGCAAGGGTCCACTGATTATGTCAGACTGAAAGATAAGCATCCCTTAAAGAAAGTCATTAACAAACATTAAATAATCAAAGCAAAATTTAAAATTAAACTAGAAGGTCATTGAGAGTGGAGGTGAGGCACTCTCACCCCCCATGGTGCCCCCCAATCAAGGATAACCACGAACATGCCAGCAGACACCACATGCCCGCTCCCCAAGGATACCCGGGTGTAGACGTAGAGAAGAGGGCAGTTGGTCTGATGACCCCTGTCAGTCCTCCCGTCCCCAAATGACTGAAGCACAGACATTTGAGGAGCAGCCCCTTCAAGAAATGAAACCAGTGCTGCAACTTTGAGACTCAGTGCCTGTGGACAATACACTCTTGGTGGCACCCACATGAGCTCGTAGCGTGAATTCTTCCTAATGGGAAGATGCCATTCCTTAATGGGACCCATCCATTCTGTGAGAATCCCCCATGCCTTTCGACTGAGGCTTCTGCAAGAACGGTATCCTTTAAAATCCTGCCTCTGTGCTGCTGCTCAAAGTATTTAAAGGAGGCCACGCTCTTAAATAAATCACCTACAAAGAAACTGGAGGGAATATTGGTCTTTACACACAGCATTGAATTGTTGGATGTCGAGAAACTTACAACATTTTCAACATTTCTAAATTTACTTGATTCATGCTTAAAACCATCCTTAAGAATAAATTGAATTTTTTTTTTGTCTTTCAAAGCCTGAAAAAGTGTCCCTTGAGATGTAATTGCCATGCATGAGTGCACCTTAATTTTATTTGAGCCGTTCTCTTTATTGAGATTCACGTCTATAAAGTTGTGTTTTTAGTCACCTAGGGAACCTCACGCAAATTCCTTTCTTTTCTGCTGGATGAAAATTTCGGGATTAAGCCCACTGGCTGCTAATAGGACAATATTTTGCTTTGTTTGGGGCAGCTTCATCAAAAGAAACAGCAAGGCAACTTGTCAACTCGGAGCTATTGAGAGGGGATGATGGCTGAGCGTGGGTCTAAGAAGTAGTGGCGTGGGCTCTTGTTCACAGGCAAGGGTTCGCTCCTTGTTAGGAGCACTTCTGCAGAAGGGACGCCAGCGTCTGTTTCTGGGCTCGCATTGATGTGGTGTATTGGTAATCGGATTTAAAGTGAGCTCCAGTATCTATGTCAGTTCAGATTTCATCAAGTGACCATTGAAGGGGCTGCTGCGAACTGAACTCTGCTTTAGGACATTGACCAAGGACTAAGGGCAGAGAAATTGCGCGTCATTTAATTTGAGCATTGGAGGTGTCGAATAATTGACTTGTATTTTCGACACTCTTGAGGCTGTTAAGTTCTGCTTGCGTCTGTTTGTCTAAATTTTTTAAAATAAGCCCTTGGTGTGTGGAGTCGGGAGAGGGTGAATTGGAATCGAATGTACCGAATGCTATTCAGCATTTCCATAGCGGCACACAGTAAAGAAAGTGACTATAAAATCATTGTGGGAGGTCACTCGCTGAATCTATTTTATTTTAAATCCAAATTGAAATGTAGTTTTAGCAACAGAACAATTATGACACTGATGTTTCATGAGGGACAACTGACAGAAGACTTCAAGCATTTTTATTTCGTCTTCCTTGGTGTGTTTTTTCAATTTCCCTAGTCCCTGTTTTTAAACAGACACTAAAGAATGTAAAAGTCGATAAAAAGCCTGACCCAGATCTTTAATGGTAAACTTCTGTATATCTTCCTTTTAGGAAAGGTAGAGAGAGAGAGAGAGAGAGGGGGGGGATTGAAAATCTGTTGAATAATGAAAGGTACCTATTAATCATGCCAATTGGATGTGCAATGCTTTAATTCTGTGATTAGAAAGTGAGATGATTTTGCTGTTCTGAATCCTGTTGTTTGGATCTGCATTGCTTTTTATTATTTGTTCTTTACGTTTGTTCTTTGTATTCCCTTGGCACTTTTTAAAATTGACATCGCCCAAAGTCAACCATATATTATTAGGAGAAAGTGAGTACTGCAGATGCTGGAGACCAGAGTTGAAAAATGTGGTGCTGGAAAAACACAGCAGGCCAGGCAGCATCCGAGGAGCAGGAGAATCGACATTTCGGGCATAATCCCTACAATGTGGAAAGAGGTCATTTGGCCCATCGAGTCTACACCGACCCTCCAAAGAGCATCTCACCCATACCCACCCCCATCCTATCCCTGTAACCCCGTTTTTTCCCAGGGCTAAGCCATCTAGCCTGCACATCTTTGGACTGCGGGAGGAAACCAGAGCACCCAGAGACAACCCATGCAGACATGCAACCCATCAGGAATGACTCTCCTGCTCCTCGGATGCTGCCTGACCAGCCGCGCTTTTCCAGCACTACACCTTTTGACTCTGATCTCCAGCATCTGCAGTTCTCACTTTCTCCTCCTTTAAAACCAGCATCTTCAGCCAAGTTGTTTTTGTCACCCTCCAATTATTGCCTGATACTCCTTGGCTTCGCTTTTATGATTGTGCTTCTGTGATGTGTCATGAAATACCAAAAATGCTGTGTAACTACAAATCATTATATACTGCAAATAAAAGCAAGAGACGTTGGAGATGGCAGCAATGCAAGGTAACATTGAGGAAAGCTGTACGCTTGTGACAATACAGGTCACAGTTCTGTTTCAGTTTCAGACTCTACAGAATGTCTCTTTCCCTTGCATTGCAGGAAGGCTTCATTCGAGTGGATCACGATTACGTATTAAAGTCAGCTCAACTTGCCAAAGCTGGACGGTGCACTCACTTTAACTTGGAGTCTTCAAAAGGAGCTGACAAAGACAGTTCCATTCTATATACAAAAATTAAGGTTGGAAAATTTTGAGTGTAATATTACTTCAAAGTGATTCTGTTAATTCTGCCCAGGGGCAGCCTCGCTGACCACATAGATACCCCGTGTCCTTTTAGTTCACTGACACACTAAGTTATTGGATTACAATGCCTGAGGATTATATTTGTCAGTTTTGCTTTGGCACAGTAAGACACTATTAAAGACAGAGTGAATTAGAAAGCCAAGGTCAAATACAACACATTAATGTTACTGTGCACTTCTAGCATTTGACTGCATTATAACTTTTAACATTGCTATTTTTATGAATAGTACTAGCTTAGTAACTAAGCTGAGAATCAGGGTGGCTAAGTGGTTAGCATTGTTGTCTCACAGTGTCAGTTCTATCTGTGTAAAGTTCGCACATTCTCCCCATGTCTGCATGGGTTTTCTCTGGGTGCTCTGGTTTCCTCCCGCAGTCCAAAGATGTGCAGGCTAGATGGCTTAGCCCTGGGAAAAAACGGGGTTACAGGGATAGGATGGGGGTGGGTATGGGTGAGATGCTCTTTGGAGGGTCGGTGTAGACTCGATGGGCCAAATGACCTCTTTCCACATTGTAGGGATTCTACGATTTTATCGAACCCATCAAGGCACTGCACAATTGGATGGATGTTTGATGCAAGTAAATAGTACTTGAACCTAAATTTTTAACTTAATATTGTGAGGAGATAAGTGAGGAGAGACACTGGGGGTTGGATTTTGCATGATTTTCTGCATCAAAGGAAATAGTTTCTCCACATCACCATTCATTCTCCTGTACTGAAGGAAATATGAGCTAAGTTGTCCTATTAATTTAATTAGGAGAAGGGCTCATGCCCGAAACATCGATTCTCCTGCTCCTTGGATGCTGCCTGACCTGCTGTGCTTTTCCAGCAACACATTTTCAGCTATTAATTTAATTCCCTGTATCATTTCTATATCTCCACTGCAGTTCCACCAGAGACGATATATCTTTACAGAGATGTGATGATTCACACTCAGCACTATACTCTAGATAGTGTTTAACCAGATCCCCAATGCATTACATCCTCCGTATTGTACTCCAGATCCATTTTGAGATAAAAGCCAATAATCCATTTTTCTTCTTGAGTTCTCTGTCTAAATGGTGATCCAACCCATGATCTCCACGGGGACCAGAACATAGAGGTAAGTTGCAAAGCCATCCTTATCAGAATAGTGATCGAACCCCATATTGTTGGTATTTGTCTGACCCTGACACCAGCATTCCACAGAGCCCAAAGATGCACATCTTTGCCTGGAGCCAGGGCTGGTGAGAGTAGAGGCTCCAATTTTCTGACCATCACATGACTATATAGGAATCTTTCTCACTGTAATCATATGTCATTGGTGAGTCAGTTGTTCAACCAACTTATCCTTACAAAACTCAAAGAAAACATGTTCGACATTAGATATCATTTTGCCAATGGACAGCATTGACTAAATAGTCCTAGTTGTGCTAGGAATTACGCTGGAAGCCAATTTAAGATCATCAGTCAGGCTCACAGTTTTTTGAGCATGCTCGAAGTTACATATATTAACACAAGGGGCCCTTTGTAAATCATCTGTATATCGTACCATTCTCAATGAGTAAAGGGCTGTGGAGACTGCCAATCCTGCTGCATTCTTCAAGGCAACACTCAGACCAGTCAGAGTCAGATTAACAGTTAACAATTCAGCTACAACACCAGAGTAACCATTGTGACCATACTGCCCCTTTAACAAGGTTATTCTGCCCTTGGTTTTCTCAAGAGGGGTTGTAAAGGCAGAGGTGCTGATATGTCTCGGGAAAGCTTACTTTAAACAATAGCAGAGGAGTGCCGGTACTCCCAATTCAAGTTTTCTTCTAGTTTGGTTTTTTTAGCAGCAGTCAGAAAACTGCAGGTAGCAGAGAAGCAGCTACAGTGAAAAGAGATTCCATGCTTCAACAGAGGTCTTGCCTGAACTTTCTCTCTAAAATTCTCTTGCCTGTAAGATTCTCTGTTTGACTACCATTTGCCAAGGGATTTTGCAGGGAATTGGAACAGTTTCATTAAGTTGCAATTTCGAGTCATTTGGGTTTTCATTTAGTTATTCTAAATTCTGTTTTCTTTTGTTCGTGTTTCAAGTGTAGGGTGTAAATAAATTGTTTTGCCTGAAGCCAAGTGGTTTGGCCAGCTGCATCACTTCTGGAATATCCACTTCCCATCAGCCTTTTTAAAAAAAAAAAGGATGTTGTGATCTGGGCTACCTTCTTAAAATATTTTGACGGGATCTGACCTGGTCCATAACACCATGATCCAATCAATCAGCAATCTCTTCCTCGTGCTATATAAATTGGTGCTCCCTTTACAAGGTTAGTTCCTTGTGTTTCAGTCCAAGGGAGTGCAAGTTGAACAGTTTCGAGTTGGTATCTATTTTAGCTTTTTTTTTAGGATGCCATCATTGATCTTAACCAGTGGGAAGAGGTATTTTGTTGTGCAAGCAGGTTACAGAGGATTTGAAGTAATTATCCAATGACTGATACCTCCCACATATAGATATTCAAGCACAGTGTATCTGAATAATGTCACTGTTGAACAGGAACCAAAGATATCAGTGTTACACTGTAGATGTTTGCTCATCAGTCAATGGTTCAGGGATGTTAGAACATACTTCTGAAGTAGTGGGACTTGAACCCTGACCTTCTGGCTCAGAGTGATAGACTCTACCACTACACCACCAGAGCCCTCAGTGTTGCACCGTATTGTCAAACCAGAGTAGAGGTCCCATTCCATCACTCTAAACCTGAACAGTATTTCAAAGAAAAACAGAGGACTGGGATTCTGGAAAACAGTAATCCTGACATCAACAAAACAGAGAACAGTTTGTCTGGTCATTATGTTATGATTATTTGAGAGATTTGAAAGTGGAGTACTTCATTTTCTATATTGCAACAGTGACTACACTTGCAAAGTATTTCACTGGCTGTAAAGCACTTTGGAAAGTACTGAGATTGCAAAAAAAGGTTATGTAAATGTGTATGGTCAGGTCAGATATTGGACATTGGTTTCTTCTGGCCAGTTGAGGTCCAAGGAAACATTGATACTTTAAAGGTGAGGCATTGAACGGGCACGGGTTCTCGGTGGAAGGATTCACTAACAACCCCTCCCCTCCCCCACCACACCCCCAAGCTTCATTCATTACATATTAATTCATAATCTTGAAATGTGTCTCTGAGCTCGTTCACTTGCTTGTAATGGGATGCTTTAAGTTCAGCTGAATAAACCTGGATTGTTAAAACTGGAATTTTGTGTGGGCTCTTGAGTCCCAGTAGCAGTATCCCTATCTTTGAGCCAAAACGCCTTGGTTCAGGTCTGTCCTGCACCAGACGTATGGAATACCATCCCTCAGCAGGCTGATTAGAAAATACCTGGGAGATTGCTGAGGAGAATTTTTGATGACCAGTTTTAAACAAGTAACATTATTGTTTCTATTTTAAAATTCACTCCTAAACAGGGTCAAGTGGAAGCTGAAATTGAAGAGCTGGATTTTGACAGATACAGCATTTTTCGTCCTGGGTAAAGTCAATTTCCTTTTTTACATTGTTAATTCCGGCTCCTTTTCTAATTTAATTCGTAATTTCTTCCTTTTAATTCCATGAAATGAACAGTAAGAATGTGAGACAACAAACAGAAATTGCTGTGAAAGATCAGCAGGTCTGGTGGAGAGAAATCCACCAGACCTCTAGTGGAGAGTTAACATTTTGGATCCTTCCTCCGAACCTGTTTCATAAGAATATGAATCTGAATAAATGGGTGCTTGGTTTTTAACCGAAAACAACAAATGCTGGAGATCACTATGGGTCATAGAATCCCTACAGTGTGGAAACAGATCCTTCAGCCCAACAAGTCCACACCGACCCTCCGAAGAGTAACCCACACAGACCCATTCATCTACCCTATATTTACCCCTGACTAATGCACCTAACCTACACATCCCTGAACACTATGGGCAATTTAGCATGGCCAATTCACCTAACCTACACATCTTTGGATTGTGGGAGGAAATCGGAGCACCCGGAGGAGAATGTGCAAATTCCACACAGATAATCGCCTGAGGTTGGAATCAAACCCGGGCCCCTGGCACTGTGAGGCAGCAGTGCTAACTATTGAGCCATCGTGCCGCCCCTTCTTCAGAGCGCTAATGAAGAGTCATTAGACTCGAAATGTTAGCTTGCTGTCTCTCCATGGATGCTTTCTGACCCACTGTAATCCCCAGCATTGGCAGTAATTTGCTTCTTGGTTTTTAATGCTGTTCCTAATATTTGTGTACTTTCTAATATTCCTCTGCAGTTTCTAATTTTTTTTTCTAATCTTAAATTTGAAACAGAGTCCTGATGTGTGACAGAGAAGAATCAAGACCCATGGAATGGATGACAAGAAAACTTCTTATTCCTGTAGCGTATATGTTTCCAACTGCAATAACAACCCCTATGCCTGTGCTAGTGAAGGCCATGATGAATAATGTTGTACTGCCAGCTGACAAGAAAATGGAATTGTTTCATAATAAACATATCCATGAGCTTAGTAAGCTTGGAGAAACTAAGGCCAAGTAGCATTTTTCAAAGTTGACTTTCAAGTCCTCAGTTTACCTTGGCCTTCGGTTTCCTTTAGACCTTCTGACTGGGGTCTCCCTGATTATCTATTATCACATTAAACAGTTATTTTGAGGATTGCTTTAAAAAGACACATTTTGTTGAAGCTTTGATATGGTTTTCCTTATTAAAGATATTCTTGCAAATTGTCCTGAAATGTGCAAGCTTCAACAAATAGTATCTTTCTTCAGCAATAACAGCTCTCTCTTCATGGTGCTGCAGGGGGCACAGTCTGTCTGCTTTTTCTTTTGTTGGGAGGCATCTGGTTTCTGTTTGCTTGTGATTGGTTGAATTGAAATTTGATGAAGGTGGACCTCAAATAAAACATCTCCTATACCATGTTATGATCCCAGACTAGATCACAAGGTTTAGGTTACAATCTAGGGACCAGTAACTTTATGTTAAAATAGAGAATGTGTTGGATCCCATATACAGTACTTAGGCAGTAAAGCAACGAGATTCCAAAGTTTTGAACAAACAGAAAAAAAATTTATATCAGTAATATAATCTATAATTTACAATATTTTAACATCTGTAATTACAGGAGAAATCAGACAAACCAGTATCTCTCACCCTACAGGTCATATCAGATAGTAAAGGTGGTCATGACAAGTTCAACACATTTTTTTGGCCCAGACATTAGGGACACTGTAGGTCATCGAATCTCTTTAAAACTTCACAAAGGATTCCAATTCTTCACTTTTGAAGATTTGTCCTGAAACTCACTGGAAAACCAGACTGTCGTGAAATGTCTCATGGACTGCTCATGTTGAGCTTCCTTTCTTGGCACTGTGGCTCCCTGGATTTCTGAACTTGCACTCTGCTGCCTACTCATTGGTATAATTTAGCTTGTCCAAAGAGGGCTAGTGTCACCAAACTGGCAATGTCCCAAGCTGCACCAAGCAAATGCTGCTTGTGGGTTTCCTTCGCCTCCACTCTTAGCTGCATTGAACTGTTGACTGCTGGACAATTCTTCTGAGTTGCACAGATCCTAGAGCTTTTTCTGAGCACTAACCCAAAGCGCTTTGCTGCACGTTATGGCTTCTCAGAGCCTGAAATGTATGGTCCCATCGCAACTCCTTCTTAAGCCCAAGTACATAGAAGCAGTGAACTTCCATCCCCTTCTCAACCATGCTATTAACAAAAGCACTTTTCCTGTGGAATACCTAACTCTTTCTAGCTGGCTGACTAAAATTGATTCTGACCCTTGAACTGTGTTGAGTGACCTATTGAAAGATTTGTAACAACCCTCACTCTTGTTCTTAGGTGGAATTAAATGTAGCAACCACTGGAACGGTTGAGTGTAATAACCAGTGGAATACCCCATTCCCAGAACATTACAATATTCACAGATTACTAGTTTACACAATACAGTTGGAAACATAGAAAAAATTTCATCACAACAACCTTATAATCAGTTTATTTTTTATTACCTTAACCTTTGTTCTGCCTTGATTTGTTTCCCACTCTGTTCAGAACTTTGGCTCTGAGTAGATTTTGATTTTTGTTTTCTTGTATTAATTAGCAAAAAAAATTACAATGGTGTAATGATTTTGTTTCATTTTATACATCTAATTATCAGGGATAAGCATATTGGAAACAGTGTGGTATTGTTTCCAATGCCAAATTAGTGTTTTTCCCACAGGCCTTAATATGTAGCTGTCTCATCCCTGAAAGTGATTAATGTCCACTTTGATGAGTCACGCATTACTCAGGTTTTAGAACTTTTTTTGACTTTGTCATAAGTTGTCAGGACCGTACCATGCCAGGCACACTACAAACTACTGACTGCTTCTAGGGCAGTACTGGTAGATTAAAGAAACACATTTTGAATTTTAAAATGTGCAATAATTCTTTAATTGAGCCAAAGTGCGAAATTAGATCAAACTTGGCCTGCAAGTGTTTGTGGAGTTTTGACTGTGGTTCCTGAGGTGATGTGAATCCGGTTAAAACGAGAGAAATGACACTAACCAAATCTCTCACTCTCTCCAGAAACTATCACCCAACACTTGTTTTGTAACAATTGGTGCAATAAAATATCTAGAAGCTAATCTAGGATTCTGTAAATGGCTGTGAAAGCTCTTCTGTATAAGTGTTGCCAAGTATTAAATATTAAACATGCTTTACCTGGTAGTTATAGAAATTACTGTTTTCTTATTTTGCCTTGCATTGTTGTAGCTTTGAGTTTATTTTTAAATGATTAATGTTTAGTTTATGCATGTGTAATGATTAGGCAAGGGATGTCTTAATGTTATTTTCTGTTTAATTGTGGTGAATGTAAGACACCGTTAGCCTTTGTCTGTTGTTCTGCTCCTGGTGCTGGTGAGATTGTCTATATGTCCCCAGGCTGACAATAAACTCCGTGATAGAGGAGACTTAGTTTTCATGACCTGCTTTAAATATAAAAATATTTTGCGCGGAACAGTTAGTTTGTGTTTTCTTTTTGAGTTTTAGTTGATTTCATTTGTAACTTAGAATATGTTAAAGGGAATTGGTTACTGTCTTTTGATGTACACGACTGACCTCTATACATATTTTACTTTGGTATTAAGTTCTGTAATTGTCTTATCAGAAATTATTATATAAAATAATCTTGGTTGTAGAGATTTAATAAAATAGTAAGGTTTGATTCTCAATAAAGTGACCCCTATCTCTCTGAAACACAAGAGGCAGCACGGTGGCTCAGTGGTTAGCACTGCTGCTTCACAGCACCAGGGACCCAAGTTCGATTCCAGCCTTGGGTGACTGTGTGGAGTTTGCACATTCTCCCCGGTATTTCCTCTGGGTGCTCCGGTTTCCTCCCACAGTCCAAAGATGTGCAGGTTAGGTGAATTGACCATGCTAAATTGTCCGTAGTGTTAGGTGTATTAGTCAGAGGGAAATGGGTCTGGGTGGGTTTTTCTTCAGAGGGTCGGTGTGGACTTGTTGGGCTGAAGAGCCTGTTTTCACACTGTAGGGAATCTTATCAATGTTATCTTTTCAAAGTGCCTTTTTGGTTAAATTGATACAGATTTTAGCAGTTCCTGTGAGGTCACAAAAACAAATGGTTATTTTGAGTAGAATAAAGTGATAGACTCTTGAACTTTTCAGAACACTTCTTAATGTGTAATTTAGATGTTAACGGCAATATTATTCTTTGAGATCCACCATACCTGTTCTCTCAGCAGACCCAGATTACTGTGGTGGTATCTCATTATCGTGGTGGAGAGCTATAAACTTGTAAATTAACAGAGAAAAGGTGATCCCACAAGTGAATGTTGTCTTAGGATGGCAGTCAAGTAATAACAGGAAATTATATCAGTAAGATGACACCCCTTTTGAGACCAGTACATAATCAGACGTATTTGGTCTAGCCAATTTGAGGATAATCATGTGTAGTTTGTGCATTGTTTACATTTATTCTCTTGTGAGATGTGGATATCGCTGCCTGGACCAGCATTTATAGCCCATTACTAGTTACCCTTCAGAGGTAGGTGGTGGTGAGCTGCCTTCCTGAACCACTGCAGCTCATATGCTATCGCCTCACAACGTTATCAGGGATTTTGACCCAGAAGGAATGGCAATTATATTTCCAAATCAGGATGGTGTGTGACTTGGAGGGATCTTCCCCCACAATCTGCTTGCAGCTCAGAGATACCGCTGTCCATGCACAGGTAGCAAGGGTTAATAATTGGTAACCTCACAGTCTAAGAATAAACAGTAGGCTATTTCGAAATGAGATGAGAAGTTTCTTCACCCAGAGAATGGTGAGCCTGTGGAATTCTCCACCACAGAAAATAGTTGAGGCCCACAAATATTTAGTGTTTCCAAGAAGGAATTAGTTAAGGCTAAAGGAATCAAATGGCCTTGGATGAGAATGAAAACATGGATGATCAACAATCATCATATTGAATGACGGAACAGGCTTGAAGGGCTGAATGGTCTCCTCCTGCTCCTGTTTCCTATGTTTAGCTGTTGGGTGCACAGTAACAGGCCAGAATAAGAAAATAATGAGAATGCTTTGGATGTCAGAGACCTTAAATAAAGACCAAATTATGGAGAAACTTAGCAGGTCTGTGGAGAGAGAAACAAGAGTTAACACTTTGAGTCTGAGATGTCTTCTTTGGAAAAAGTGAGAGATGGCACAGTGATGAAGATTTTACATAGAAATATTTGGAAAGCTCGAAGTGGAACAGAAGGAAAGGTTCGACCCTTTTACCTGACTTTCCCTCCATCTGGACCCCACTTCTGTCTTTTTACCTATTCATAATCCTCTTATCAAGAGCTGTCAGTAAGTTGTTGCTGATCTCAATTTCTCTGCTCCCCCGATCCACTTCAACCTGTCTCCCTCTGAATTTGTTACATTCTGTTCTCTCTAGGTTTTGTCATCAAACATTCTGACAAGACTGAAACTATTATCATCTGATGTACTCAGAGGCTAAATGCTAACTCTTAGACCCTCCCTGTATCTCCACCTGGACCATGACCTTACCGTGAACATCGAGCTGTTGTTTCTTGGACTCTCGCTGACTTTGTCTCATGTAGAGTCCTTCCCTTCTCATAGCCTCAAATAGCAGCCTTCTATGTTTTTTCTAAAATCCATAAACTGGATTACCCTGGTAGACCCTTCATTTAGCCTGACTCACTGAACTTGTTTCTTCCTATCTTGATTCTGTTTATTTCTTCCCCTGTTTTGCATTCATGATTCTTCAGGTGTCCTTAGTCATTTCAACCATGTCCTATTTCCTGACACTGGCCATGCCCTTTATGATGGATGTCCAATCCCACTGCACCACCCATCCCCCTGCCACTAAGATCATCTGAGAGCTCACCACAGCATCCTACAATGGATGCCTAAACAGTCCCCATCCTCCACTCCCTCCTCTATCTGGCTGAGTTTCTTCTCTCACCTTTAACTCATCTCTCTTCCTCCAAATCAAACCCATATGGTTATTGGTTCCTACATGGGCCTGTCTTCCTATGTGGTACTTGTAACATTCATTGTTGCAGGTGCCCACAATTTTTTTTTAACAGTACATCACTGACTGTATCAATGCCTTTTCCCACTTACGTCTGGAACTGGATATTTCAGCAATTTTACTTGCAATTTACATCTTTCTCTTACTTTCACCCAGTCTATGCCCGTCACCACACATCCATGATTTCTCTGTTTCTATTCTTCAGGATAGCTAGACTACTAGTATTTAATATCCAACAGGAAATGCTGGATGAATCAGGACATACAGAACTTGCTAAAAACCAAGTTGAGGCCTTCAGAGCAGGAGACCCAATCATATACAGTTCAAAGATGTGCAGGCTAGGTGAATTGGCCATGCTAAATTGCCCATAGTGTTAGGTGCTTTAGTCAGAGGGAAATGGGCCTGGGTGGGTTACTCTTCGGAGGGTCGGTGTGGGCTTGTTGGGCCAAAGGGCCTGTTTCCACACTGTAGGGAATCTAATATAATCTAATATATGAAATATAAGGAATCCAAGTATGACCTTCACAGAGCCATTAAGGCAGCCAAGTACCATAGTGATCCAAACTAGAGACCCAAACAGACACCCGGTGACTATGGCAAGGGCTGAATTACATCACAGGTTCTAAAAAGAGACAGCGCAAGATAGCAGATGATGACACATCCCTCCCAGATCAACTCAATGTCTTCTATGTTCACTTTGAGCAGAATTTTGGTGGAGAGGTAACACCTATTCCAACAAGTCCTGACAAACCTAACCCAACAGTCACTGCATCAGAGGTCAGATCAGTTTTCCTTCGTGTGAATCCAAGGAAAGCGATGGGACCAGATGGAATACCAGGCCGCGCACTTGAAGCATGTGCAGTTCAACTGGCAGAAATCTTCTTGGACATCTTCAACCTCCCCCTGCAGCAGGCCACTGTCCCTGCCTGTTTCAAGAGGGCCAACATCATCCCTGTGTTTAAGAAGGCTCATGCAGCATGTCTCAATGACTACCGCCCAGTGGCCCTAACTTCAGTGGTCATGAAGTGCTTTGAAAGGCTAGTCATGGCATTAATCAACTCCAGCCTCCCCACTACCCTTGACTCACTCCAATTTGCCTATCAGACCAACAGATCCACGTCAGATGCCATATAACTTGCCCTTCACTCCTCCCTCGAACATCTTGACACCAAGAACAGCTACGTAAGAATTCTACTCATTGACTACAGTTCAGCCTTCAACACTATTATCCCCTTGAGACTGATTACTAAACTTAGTGATCTCAGACTAAGCCCCACTCTCTGCAACTGGATCCTCAGTTTCCTGACCCACAGGCCACAATCAGTGAAGATTGGAGTCAATATTTCATCCTCACTAACACTCAACACAGGAACCCTCCAGGGGTGCGTACTCGGCCCCCTACTGTACTCACTGTATACCCATAACTGCGTCACCAAATATCAGACTAATGCCATTGGTTGAATCTCAGATAGCAATGAAACAGACTACAGATGGGAGGTGGAAGACCTGGAAAAATGGTGCACTGAGAACAACTCAGCTCTCAATGCCGGTAAAGCCAAGGAACTCATTATTGACTTTCGGCGGGATGTTACTCATGCCCCCCTACTCAATAACAGCACAGAGGTGGAACGAGTGGAGAGTGTCAAGCTCCTAGGAGTGGTCATCCACAACAAGCTTTCTCGGACTCTTCATGTGGACGCACTGGTTACAAAGTCCCAACAACATGATGGAGGGTTGTTTTTCAGACTGGAGGCCTGTGACGAGTGGAGTGACACAAAGATCGGTGCTGGGTCCTCTACTTTTTGTCATTTACATAAATGATTTGGATGCGAGCATAAGAGATACAGTTAGTAAGTTTGCAGATGACACCAAAATTGGAGGTGTAGTGGACAGTGAAGAGGGTTACCTCAGACTACAACAGGATCTGGACCAGATGGGCCAATGGGCTGAGAAGTGGCAGATGGAGTTTAATTCAAGGTGCTGCATTTTGGGAAAGCAAATCTTAGCAGGACTTATACACTTAATGGTAAGGTCCTAGGGAGTGTTGCTGAACAAAGAGACCTTGGAGTGCAGGTTCATAGATCCTTGAAAGTGGAGTCGCAGGTAGATAGGATAGTGAAAAAGACATTTGGTGTGCTTTCTTTTATTGGTCAGAGTATTGAGTACAGGAGTTGGGAAGTCATGTTGCGACTGTACAGGACATTGGTTAGGCCACTGTTGGAATATTGCATGCAATTCTGGTCTCCTTCCTATTGGAAAGATGTTGTGAAACTTGAAAGGGTTCAGAAAATATTTACAAGGATGTCGCCAGGTTGGAGGATCTGAGCTACAGGAGAGGCTGAACAGGCTGGGGCTGTTTTCCCTGGAGTGTCGGAGGCTGGAGTGTGACCTTATAGAGGTTTACAAAATTATGAGGGGCATGGATAGGATAAATAGACAAAGTCTTTTCCCTGGGGTCGGGGAGTCCAGAACTAGAGGGCATAGGTTTAGGGTGAGAGGGGAAAGATTTAAAAGAGACCTAAGGGGCAACTTTTTCACACAGAGAGTGGTATGTGTATGGAATGAGCTTCCAGAGGAAGTGGTGGAGGCTGGCACAATTGCAACATTTAAGAGGAATTTGGATGGGAATACGAATAGGAAGGGTTTGGAGGGATATGGGCCAGGTACTGACAAATGGGACTAAATTGGGTCGGGATATCTGGTCGGCATGGATGGGTTGTTCTGAAGGGTCTGTTTCCATGCTGTACATCTCTATGACTCTATAACATCTCTTCTTCCTCAGGCAGTTGAGGAAATTTGGCATGACGGCAAATACCTTTGCCAACATTTATAGGTGCGCCATCAAGAACATTCTGTCTGGATGTATCACTACCTGGTATGGCAACTATATCATTCAAGATCGGAGACGGTTACAGAGAGTAGTGAATTTAGTCCAGACAATTACAAAGGCTAACATGTCAATAAATTAAATTCAATTCAATTATTACAAACCCACCATTGCCTTAACTACACTTCTTCAAACTGTGCTTTGTATAATGGCTCCATTCCATTAGCCCAGTTTCTCTGTCTCTGATGAATCTGTCCCAATGATGCCACCTTTCACACAGGGTGCTTCTGAAAGGGCTTC
This sequence comes from Chiloscyllium plagiosum, assembly GCF_004010195.1. NCBI lineage: Eukaryota > Metazoa > Chordata > Chondrichthyes > Orectolobiformes > Hemiscylliidae > Chiloscyllium > Chiloscyllium plagiosum. The sequence continues at coordinate 5,682,709 of NC_057725.1, forward strand.
CTATCATCTTTACTCAATACCCTCCCCCAAATCCCCCACCCCAGGCAATGTGGATTACTTATACTTGTTCCAAACCATCATATTCTTTTCACTGTTCAGAAAGCAGTCTCCTTGATATTGGGGAGACCAAATGCAGATTAGGTGACTACTTTGTGAAAAACGTCCACTGTGTCTATAAACGTGGCCATGACCTTCCAGTTGTTTGTCATTTCAATACATCATCTTACTCTGATGCTGACCTTTCTGCCCTTGGCTTGCTGTGGGGCTCCAGTGAAGGTCAACACAAGCTGGAGAAACCATGCCTCATTTTCCACAGCCTCCAGGACTCAACATTGAGTTCAGCGATAGAGAAAGTGAGGTGTGCAGATGCTGGAGAGTCATCCAGAAAGTGTGGCGCTGGAAAAGCACAGCCAGTCATGCAGCGTCCAAGGAGCAGGTGAGTCGATATTTTGGGCATAAGCCTTCATCAGGAATCAAGCCTTTCTGATGAAGGGCTTATGCCTGAAACATTGATTCTCCTGCTCCTCGGATGCTGCCTGACTGGCTGTGCTTTTCTAGTGCCACACTTTTCGACACTGAATACAACAATTTCAGTGCATGATGTCTGCTCTCCATTTTGATAATTGACTCCCCTCAAATATTATGGTTTTCACTTCTTTCCCTTCAGTCAGGCCTGTATTTTGCTAGTAACACCTGTTATGGATCTGTACCATTCCTCTTTTAGACCAGAAGACCATAAAACATAGGAGCAGAAATTAGGCCATTCAGCCCATTGAGTCTGCTCCAGCATTCAATCATGGCGAATACGTTTCTCAACCCCTTTCTCTCGCTTTCTCCCTGTAACCCTTGATCCCTTGGCAATCAAGAACCTACCTATCTCCATATTAAATATACTCAATGACCTGGCTTCCACCATCTTCTGTGGCAGTGAATTCCATAGATTCACCATTCTCTGGCTGAAGAAGTTTCTCCTTATCTCCATTCTAAAAGATCTTCCTTTTCCTCTAAGGTTATGCCCTCTGGTCTTAATCTCTCCTACCAATGGAAACATCCTCCGAACATCCACTGTCCAGGCCATTCAGTATTCTGTATGTTTCAATTAGATCCCCTCTCATCCTTTTAAACTCCATTGATTATAGTCGCAGAGTCCTCAAACATTCCTCATATGTTAAGCTTTTCATTCTTGTGAACCCTTCTGAACCCACACCAGGTCTGGTACATTCTTCATGAGATATGGGACTCAAAGCTGCACACAATACTTCAAGTGCGGTCTGACCAGAGCCTTATAGAGCCTCAGAAATACATCCTTGCTTTTATATTCAAGTCCTCTCAAAATAAGTGCCAAAATTGCATTTACCTTCCTAACGTTTCTCCATTTGCATTCCCCTTGCCTTTTGATCTATGATACTTTTGATCTTTGAACTACTTTGTCCTTTAACCTTTCCCTGACTTTCCTTTCTGTTTTACTTGCTCCTCCCTAAACTTTGGAACAGCATCGCCTTTTCAGTTCAAAAGAACAGTCATAGTGAACTCAAAATGTTAATTCTGTTTCTTTCTCCACACGTGCTGCCAGACATGGTGAGTTTCTCTAAACATCATTAGAATTTCAGCCTACAGAACAGGACAATGTTTAAAGTCAACTAAAGTTTAGACCTGGTGTTCAGAGTGAAGTGACTGATCCATTCTTATATTAATTAACACTTTTTTGTGTTCATTGTGATAAATGTAATATATTCTGTCAAACCTGAGGCTGCACATTTGGACCTGGGATGTTCTTCAAGCTAGTTAGGGCTGAAAGACCTTTATATTGATTCTTTTAACCTAGTCTGTAATCATAATTGACTTCAGTCATACAAAAGGTTCAATAAAATCTCAAGGTTTCAGATGTAAGTTTCTCTCATTGAGCTGGAAGGTTTGTTTTTAGATGTTGTGTTACCATATTCGGTAACATCATCAATGAGCCTCCAGTGAAGCAATGGTGGTATGTCCCACTTTCTGTTTATGTGTTTAGCTTTCTTTGGGTGGGTGATGTCATTTCCTGTTCTTTTTCACAGAGGGTGGTAAATGGGATCCAAGTCAATATGTTTGTTGATAGAGTTCCGGCTGGAATGCCATGCTTCAAGGAATTCTTGTGTGTGTCTCTGTTTGGCTTGTCCTAGAATAGATGTGTTGTCCCAGTTGAAATGGTGTCCTTCTTCATCTGTATTTAAGGATACTAGTGAGAGTGGGTCATGTCTTTTTGTGGTGAGTTGATGTTTGTGTATCCTGGTGGCTAGTTTTCTGCCTCTCTGTCCAATGTAGTTTTTTTCTACAGTCCTTTTTTGCAGTTTTACAACAATATTGCATTTTGACTTGGTATCAATTTCAGATTTTTGAAAAATTAATTTTAATCAGCTGGCCAGTTGGGATTCAAATATGTGTCCCAGAGCATTAGTTTAGACAGCAGGATCAGTAGCCTAGGAGAAAATGAGGACTTCCCTGCACCTCCAAATAACTTACCTACTGTGTCCGTTGCTTTCGATGTGGTCTCCTCTACATCGGGGAGACAGGATGCCAACTTGCGGAACGTTTCAGAGAACATCTCTGGGACACACGCACCAAACAATCTCACTGCCCTGTGGCCAATCACTTCAACTCCCCCTCCCATTCTGCCAAGGATATGCAAGTCCTGGGCCTCCTCCACTGCCAAATTCTCGTCACCTGATGACTGGAGGAAGAACACCTCATCTTCCACCTTTGAACCTCCAACCACATGGAATCAATGTCAATTTCACTAGTTTCCTCATCACCCTCCCCCTAACTTATCCCATATCCAACCCTCCAACTCAGCACCACCGTCTTGAACAGTCTTACCCATCCATCTTCCTTCCCACATATCTGCTCCACCCTCCACTCTGACCTATCACCATCACGCCCCACCTTCATCCATCTATCGCATTCCTAACTACCTTCTCCAGCCCCACCCCACTTCCATTTATCTCTAAGCCCCCTTATGGGCCCCCACATTCCTGATGAAGAGCTTATGCTCAAAACATCTACTCTCCTGCTCCTCGAATGCTGCCTGACCAGTTGTGCTATTCCAGCGCCACACTTGTTGGATCACTAACCTTGTGCCAACATCATACCCAGTGTGCATGAAGGAAATCTTTCAAGAGTCAGTGGACAGCTGATTATCAATAAATTTGGTCCCAAAACTGACTTGGGTACAGAATTCCAAAGATTCGTCCCCTTTGAGTGAAGACAATTCTCCTTACCTCAGTCTGAAGCAGTTAGAGACATAAAGATTGACAGCATGGAAACAGATCCTTCAGTCCAACTCGTCCATGCTGACCAGATATCCTATATTAATCTAGTCCCATTTGCCAATACTTGGCCCATATCACGCTATACCCTTCCTATTTGTATACCCATCCAGATACCTTTTAAATGTTGCAATTGTATCAGCCTCCATTACTTCCTCTAGCAGTTCATTCCATACATGCACCACCTTTGGGTGAGAAAGTGACCTTTTAGCTACGAAATGATGGAGCAAGTTTGAGGAGCTGCTTTGCGGGTTTCTGCTTGTTCTAATGTTTAAAGTTTGCATTGCATCACGTAATTATTTTGCATTACACTGATTACATTATACAACCAAACATTGTTACAGTTTGATCATTTGTATGTGAAACAATTTTCTAAGTTACTGCAAATCTAATTTGAAATTGTTTTTAGTTAATTTGAATAAATGCAATAATCTTACATCAACCAATTGATCTTTCTGTTCCTCTTATTACTGTGAAATAAAGATACTTAGGTTGGATGTTGGGAGTCTGTCTTGCACAATTTCACAGAAGACATTATTGGGTCAAGTTCTTTCTATCTTTCAGATTGTGGGTTGCCAGGGCCTGTTCGTAGGTCCCATGTTTTCACGGTGAGAAGTCATAGAATTATAGAATCCCTAGTGTGGAAACAGGCCCTCCGGTCCAACAAGTCCACACCGACCCTTCAAAGGGTACCCCACCCAATCATTCCCCATTACTCTACATTTATCTATGGCTAATGCACCTAACCTACAAACTCCTGAGCACTTTAGTATTGTCAATGCACATCTTTGGATTGCAGGAGGAAACCGGAGCAAACCCACGTGGAAAGATATCGGGAGAATGTGTAAACACCACACAGATAGTCACCCGAGGCTGGAATCGAACCAGGGTCACTAGTGCTGGGAGGCAGCAGTACTAATCACTGAGCCACCATGCCTCCCACGGTAAATTTGTGCCTGGATTTTTAAGGCCACGGCTCACTTTAATTTGGCGGATGAATTGCATGTCCTGATGTAACCTGGTGTAATGTCAATTGGCTGTGACACCAGCAGAGATCAGCAGGTAGGTGTTTGGAGAGTGAGGGCAGGACCAAATGATGCAAAGGCAGGATGGAGTGGGAGGAGCCATGGTCAGAGTTGGCTATGATGTTTTGATCGGACAAGCAGGGAGGAGAGGTGGTGAGGTAGCAAGGTAGGTATGGGATGGGATAAAAATGATAGCAAGAAATGATCTTGAATTAGAACTTAGAACATAGAAAAGGACAACACAGAACAGGCCCTTTGACCCACGATATTGTGTTGAGATTTAATCCTAATTTAAAATATAGTAACTTAACCTACGCACCCCTCAACTCACTGCTATCCATGTGCATGTCCAGCAGTCGCTTAAATTCCCCAATGACTCCGCTTCCATCACCACAGCTGGCAACGCATTCCATGCATTCACAACTCTCTGGGTAAAGAACCTACCTCTGACGTTTCCTTTATACCTTCCTCCTAATATCTTCAAACTATGACTTCTCGTACCAGTCAATCCTGCCCTGGGGAAAGGTCTCTGGCTATTGACTCTATCCATGCCTCTCATTAATTTGTACATCTTGATCAGATCTCCTCTCTTCCTCCTTCTCTCCAGAAAGAAAAGTCTGAGCTTATTCAACCTTTCTTCATATGGCAAGCCCTCCAGTCCAGGCAGCATCCTGGTAAACCTTCTTTGCACCCGCTCCAAAGCCTCTGTGTCTTTCCTATAGTAGGTTGTCCAGTGCTGGACACAATATTCCAAGGGACGTGTAGACCTGCAGCAAAACCTCTCGGCTCTTACACTCGACTCCCCCTGTTAATGAAAGCCAAAACACCATATGCTTTCTTAACAGCCCTATCCACTTGGGTGGCAACTTTGAGGGATCTATGTACCTGCACACCCAGATCCCTCTGTTCCTCCACACTGCCAAGAATCCTATCTTTAATCCTATATTCAGCATTCGAGTTTGACCTTCCAAAATGTACCACTACGCATTTATCCAGGTTGAACTCCGTCTGCCATTTCCCAGCCCAGCTTTGCATCCTGTCTGTGTTGCGCTGCAGCCTGCAGTAGCCCTCTATACTATCGACAACACCTCCAACCTTTGTGTCATCTGCAAATTTACTAATCCACCCTCAACCTCCTCTTCCAAGTCATTTATAAAAACTACAAAGAGCAGAGGCCCAAGAACAGAGCCCTGTGGGACCCCACTCAACACTGTCCTCCAGTCAGAATACTTTCCATCTACAACCACTCTCTGCCTTCTGTCAGCCAGCCAATTCTGAATCCAGATAGCCAAATCTCCCTGTATCCCATACTTCCTGACTTTATGAATGAGCCTAACATGGGGAGCCCTATCAAATGCCTTGCTGAAGTCCATATACACCACATCCACTGCTCGATCGTCGTCAACCTGTCTTGTCACCTCCTCAAAGAACTCAATAGGATTTGTGAGGCATGACCTACCCCTCACAAAGCCATGCCAACTAACATTAATCACACTTTGCTTTGCCAAGTAGTCATAAATCCTATCCCTCAGAATTCTTTCCAAAACTTTGCTGACCACAGACTGACTGGCTTATAATTTCCAGGGATTTCCCTATTACCCTTCTTGAAAAGTAGATGAAGAAACCATATGGGTGGAGATAAATAAAAAGGGCAAGAAGATACTGGTGGAAGTAGTTTATGAGCTTCCAAACAGTCACTTTACAGTCAGACAGAAAATAAGTCAGAAGATTCACTGACAGAACCATCGCTGAAGCAAAGGGCATGGCAAAGGGTCTAAATGAATGTTTTGTTTATCTCTTTACCAAATTAAGAGATGGTGATGACCGCCCAGTTGAAAATGTGGGTGTTGAGTAACTGAACAATATAGTGATAAATAACAAAGAGGTGCTAAAAGGCTGATAGCACTCCGGTAGAGAAGTCACCAGGCCTGGATGAGGTGCATCCTAGCTTGCTGAGAGAGGTAAGGGAGCAAAAAGTGGAGCCATTGACAGAAATTTTCCAGACCTCTCTGAACACAGGATTAGTTCTGGGATTGCAAATATCTCACATTGTTTAAGGTAGGGCAAACGATAACTCAGGAAACTACAGACCTGTTAGTTTGACATCAAGAGTGGGAAAACTGATGGTGGCTACAATATACAATAAGGTAACTGTACACTTAGATGAAAATAAGTTAGTACAAGTTGGTCAACATGGCCTTATCAAGGGCAGATCATGTCTGACGAATTGAGTTTTTTGATGAGATGACACAGAGTGTAGTGCTGTGAATGTTTTAAATTTGGACTTTCATAAAGCATTTGCTACATTACAACATGGCAGCTTGGTTAGCAAATTAGACATGTTTGGGATTGATGGGTCTTTGGCAGCATGGATTCAAAGTTGGCTAAAAGTAGGAAACAGTATCAGTAGAGATGGGCAATTCTCAGATTGGAGACAAATTGAAAGTAGTGTTATCCAATGATTGGTGTTGGGACCCTTGCTTTTTCTAATTCATATAAATGATTTGCAAATGGTGTTGTGTGTAAAAATCTCTAAAAAGCTAAGGAGAATAGTGAATTGTGAGGATGATGCTAAGTGACTTCAGAGGGATATTGACTAGTTGATCAAATGGGTAGACACTTGGCAGATGAATTTCAATGCAAAGAAATATGAGGTTTTGCATTTTGGAGGAAGAAACATAGAGAGACAGTACAGGCACAATGCTACAACATTGAGGGGAGTACAGGAGCACAGGGACCTCAGGGTTCATGTGCATGATTCTCTGAGAGTGGCCAGGCAATGAGAAATAGTTGTTAAAATGACTTATAGGATCCCCAGATTTATAAAGAGAGGCATAGAGTACAAAAGCAAAGAAATAATGCTACATCTTGATAAATCATTTTATTAGAATTTTAGTATTGGGTTCAGATTTAGGCACTTTATTTAAGGAAGGATGTTAAAGCCCTTAGAGTGCAAAGGATATGTACAAGAAAGATACCAGGAATGAAGGATGTTAGATGAGCCAAATTGGGCTTCTTGTCTTTGGAGTAGAAAACATTAAGAGATGACCTCAGAGATGAGGCGTTCAAAACTATGAACAATGTTGACAGAATAAAGAAGAATATTCTGTTTCCACTGGTTGGTATGTCAGTAACCAGGGGTCACAATTTCAAGATTTTCAGCAAGAGAGCTAGGAGTGAGATGAAAAGAAACTTCTTCACTCAGCGAGTTGTTAGGAATTTGGAGAGTCGTGGAGGTGGATTCCACAGGAGGTTTCAAAAGAGAGCTGAATTTGAGGGCTATAAAGATAGGGTTGGAGAATGGGACTTGCTGGGTAACGTTTTGGGATGCTAGTTCAGAAATGGTAGGAGAAATGGCCTCTTTCTGTACTGTAAAATTCTATGATCCTATGGTAGATAATGAGGGCATGTCAAAAGGACAGAATATTAATCATGGATGACTTTAATCACATGCAGATTGGAATAGTCAGGTTGGTGACAGGTGACCATGAGGGAGAGTTCATACAGAGGATCCGGTACAGTTTCCTCGAACAACACGTTATGGATCCAACTAGACATCAGGCTGTTTTGGATCTGGCCATGTGTTAATCAGGCAAGTTTAATAAATGATCTCAGACTAAAAGATCCCCTTGGAAACAGTGACCACAGGTAGAATTTCAGATTCTTAGACACGCCACCCAGTCGATGCTGAAATTTTCTTTTCTCTCTCTGGCACTGCCCCCCACACCCCACCTGAACAATCTTCTTGCCACAAGCCAAAGTGAGCCCCATTTGTCCTTAAAGGATTGTCATTGCATCCAGAGGCACAGTAAGTTGACTTAGTGCAACAGAGAAACTTACATTCAGATATCTGTTTTAAGGCCGGTCATCTTGAAAACATCACCATCTGCTGTCCTGTCATCAAACTGCACGTGCCTGAGTACAGCACTGTCAATGCTAGTTCATTCTGATAACTTTGCGAGAAATAGCCAACCTGTGTGTGTTTTTAACTGGTTTTCAAAAGTTTATCCTATTAATAATCCATTATCTTAATTAAAAAGAATGAAAATAACACTTTTATTTTGAAGAAATATCTGAAGAACTTCTTATGTCTCTGAATTTTAATTTATAGCATTATTGTGATCAAATGAATATCTACCATGATTTGGATCATCATCAAACAGCCAAGCAACCAAAATGTTAACTAGTTAACATAGTTTTCAGCCATTTACAAACAAGACTTTGTAGCATGTAGTAGTGGTGTAAGTTCATTGATGCTATAATTTATTTGTAGGTTTTGCATTTGTAACTTGGAATACAAAAGCATTTCCATGATGTGTGATGAAACGTAGACCTTTGGAAGCGTTGGTCAAGGGGGATACAATTTCTGATCATACCGTACCTTATATAGTAATCTATATAGTAATTGTCAAGTTCAAGGTTTTAATTAATTAACAATAACTAGCATTGTCTTAATGTGGTTTTCCAAATAAGAATCACATTTATACAGAATCACATGTTTATCACATGACAAAAGTTTACTTAAGTGGAATTGTGAATGAAGATGGTGCCTTTTTTTAAATAATGAGTTATTGAAACTCATTACGTATTGTATCTCCAACATTTTCTTATTCAAACTGTCTGGCAGGATGCTGGTTGGTCAACTTCATGGTTATGTGTTCAGGGTGGTTTTTCCCAGGACTGTATTTTGATTTTGTAGTGAGGACCAGGAGTGCGTTCAGGGGTATTCAGTATAGTAATGAGTATTTGGTTGATTTCTGGTTAAATGGCTGCAGACTTGTGTTTGGACAACACAGTGGAAACATCCAGCCTGTGAGGGAGAAAACATCTCAATCTCTTTCCACATTCCTTTCTCGAAAGGAAAAGTGTTAAAACCAGCCTAGAGACACTATAAGAGTGACTCCTCAGCTAGTGAGAGTAGTTTGAGTTTCCACAACCTTCTGTCCACATCAACAAGCAGAAAGGAACTAGAAGGGGCTGATGGAAAACATTACAGTGACACCTGTGATCTCAACTGGTAACAGAACTGTACTTCACTGATTTTTGCTTTGTTTTCAATACACCTGTAATAATGGTAACTTGCCTCTTTGTATCTGTTTGCATGTGTTTGGGAGGTTTTATTGAAAGGGGTAGAAGTTATATTTTCAGATGTCAATAAAGTAGTCCTATTTTTGCTTTTAGCAGATCATAATCAAATAGCTATTTTTCTTGTTAAGAAGAGGAAACCCTTGTGCATTTTCATTTAACTTGGGTCTGTCAATCAGGTAAATTGCAGACTTTGTGTAGAATTATTAAATTGTTTCACATTTGTGATAACTCTGGAATAATGGGCCTTTATTTTCAGTGCACTACCCCAGTGAGCCAGAATATTCAGTAAATTTTCTGCCTGGAATTCAAATTCATAATATTGGAAGGGGAAGAACAATAATATTTGCTATTTATCATGGTGACATCAATCATTTTCCTCTTTTATGTGCAAGCTGCAAAATGTCAGATTAATATTCTGGCTATTGCCTTCCATTCTGAATGATAACAGATTGTTGGAGCTCTGGAGAGTTCACAGAATTACACTAACACTCTTCACTCTGCGTTGGTGCTAGTTCTCTCCATTAGTTCCAATCCTAATCTCACCGTGCTGACCTGCTTCCCAGTCTTAAACTTGACCTACCCTAGTCCTGGCTAGAATGAAGATGATTGGAAGGGAAGTTGCCCAATCACACCCAACCCTCGCCGCTCTAAGTTATTGAGAATTATTCACACATGCCTTGTATTTGTGCGATTAACAAGTTCTTCATTCATTAACTATTCTTCATTCACTCCATTCTGCTGAAGACAAGGACTCTCAATTAAATGTGAGGTGATGCACTTTGGAAGTAGGGAAAAGGGAATACTCAATGAATAATAGAACACTTTAAGCTCAGAGGAATCTTGGGGTGCTTGTCCACTGATCCCCGAAGGCAGCAGGACAGATTAATAGAGTGGCTCAGAAGGCATACAGAACACGTCTTTCTCAAATATAGAATAGATATAAGGGCAGGGTGGTTATGTTAGAGCTGTAAAAACATTAGCTAGGTGATGATTGTAGTACTGTGTGCAGTCTGGCCTCTGTACAAAGGGAAGGATGTGATTACACTCGAGGAAGTGCAGAGGAGATTCATTATGATATTGTCTGAAATGGACCATTTTTGCTTTGAAGAGAGGCTGGATAAATCCATTTTTTTAGAGCAGAGAGAAGGTTGAGGGGACCTGATTTGAAGTCTGTAAGACAATGATGGGTTTGGACAGGGTGAATAGAAAGCAGCTGCTCCTCTTTATTGAAGGGTCAATAAGAAGAGGGCACAATTTAAGGTGAAAGGTAAGATGTTTTGAGGGGATTTAAGATCAATATTTTTTAAACCCAGAGGGTGATGGGAATCAGGAATGCACTGCCTGGGAGGGTAATTGAGATGACAAACCTCAAAACCTTTTTAAAGTTAATGGATAAACACTTGAAATGTCATAACATTCAATGCCGTGGGCCCAGTGCAGGAGAGTGGGATGAACCTCAGTAGGAATGAGGATAGCTTTTGCTGGGACAGATTCAATGGGCCGAACAGCCTCTTCTGTATTGTGTAATTCAGTAATCCAACTTCAGCATTTGGTAACCAAAGTCATGTCACACCATTCAAATTCTTAAATACTGACCTGGTCTTTCCAATACAGGCTCCAGGTATACATTCCACAACTCACCATCCTGAGCGTGAGAATTTACAATTGTCACTTGAGCCCGCAGTATGGTGCATTTATGCGCACTGGTATCTACGTGTGGTTAATACACAGAGCACTGTTCTTTACACCTGCCACAAATCCAAAGAATATTTCTTAGTGCAATGCCTTGATCAATCAGAGTTAAGTTGCCTGATTTAAAATTCAAATAAAACTTAACAGTGAACTGTCAATCAGCACCTAACTGCAATCTCCATTGCAGTGCATCGTTCAACGGTGGTGTCTCCACTCTACAAGTCCACTTGTCAATCAATCATCAGTCTTCTTCCATACAGCAAGCTGTTATCTTCCCTTTAGTTTGGTATTACTTGTGAATTGTCTTGATGAGTGCTTTGGCAAAATATGTCTTTTCCTCAGCAAATTCTACTTTTTTTTTCTAAAGAGGTTCTCATGCTTACAGCTCTAAAATACATCTTCACTGGTTAAAGCCAAAATTTATTAAGGCCGCAGGAGGTTTTGCAATTTTGTGTTTTAATGATCATGTTCACAAATTTCAAAAATAAAATATTCCTGTGATGCTGGGATTGCACTCTGAGAACGGATTGTGGATACTTGGCCTAGATTCACAAGAGTAGGTGTACCCAAAGTAGGGGGAAGGATCCAAGTGGGATCATGAGCTGAAGGTTGGGGTATGAACTCTGAGCAAGTAATGGTCCTGTGTGGACCTCTCATTGAATTATTAAAGCTGTGCTCATTTTCTGATAGACTCTACTCTCTTAGTCCTTACAGAGGGGTCACTACAAGTTTCAAGCCTCAAAACAGCTTCATAGTGGGAAAGGGTTTGGGAAGTACTGCACTAGAGTTTAGAAGAATGAGAGGTTATCCCAGTAAAACTTAAAACATTTCTACAGGGTAGATACAATAAGAATGCTTTCCCTGGCTGGGACTGGAGAACTAGAATCAGAGAACACAGTCTCAGATTTACAGATAAGCCATTTAAGACTGAGATGAAGAGGAATTTCTTCACTCAAAGGTAAATCTCTATTCCAAAGAGCTGTGGAAGCACAATCACTGAGAATGTTGAAGATATAGATTAATAAAAGGGAGACAGTGATGTTGTGATAATATCATTGGACTAACAATTCCAGAAGCAAATGCAGTGGGGCAAAGGTTCAAATCCCACTATGGCAGCTGATGGAATTTGATTTCAGTTTTGGAACTGAAGCCTGGTTTTGTTGCTGCTGGCGAAAAATTGTCAAAAATAAAATCTGGTTCATTACCAGATCTGGCCTACACGTGACTCCAGACCTTCACTCGGAGGGCGATTAGGGATACGGGACAAATATTGGCTTTAACAGCAAAGCCCACATCTGGTGAAAGAATAAGACATTAGATTTCTAGGTATTGGAGACATCAAAAGGGCATGGAGATGGTGAGGTATGGACAGATCACAATCAAGTTGAATGGTGCCACAAGCCTGAATGGCCTACTTCTTCCACCCATTTCCTACAGGAACCAGTTGTAGAAATGTTTTAATTTTTATACTTTGATACTCTTTGATACTGAATGTTTTTATCGATTATTTGCTTCTTTGAACTTAGAAGAAACTCTTGCAAAAAATACTTCAAAAATTTTTGTACATAATCCAAATGTTCATCAAACATTTAAAAAGTGGAACCTGATTTGAAGATGATATTGAACATGAAACATGCGCGTTCTGTTCTGAAAATGGGTGAACAGTATTTGCTGTGATTGGAGAGTAGGAGAAAGTGAGGACTGCAGATGCTGGAGATCAGAGCTTAAAAATGTGTTGCTGGAAAAAGAGGGAGTGGGGGCGGAGAGGTCGGGAAGAAGATGGCAGGTCAAGAAGACGGTGCTGAGTCCGAGGGTTGGGACTGAGAAAAGGTGGGGGGAGGGGAAATGAGAAAGCTGGAGAAATCTGCATTCATCCCTTGTGAGAGTGCTGAGTTGCGACTAGGACAACTGATTTAAAAAAAACCTGCAATCTCAGAGCAACCGACAAAATTGGAAACACACATTATCCCTTTTATTTTGTTTAGTCCAGCAGACGGAGTAATCCACAATTATAACTTTTTATTGTTGTACACGCATCCAGATGTGGTTTTCAGAAATTGAAATTGCTTGCTCTTTCAAAACTTGATTATCTGAAGATATATCTACACTTTTCTTTGCAAAAATATACTTGGAGTATTGTGTAAGCAGGAAGGCCACCTGACCAAGGAATATAAAGAGGCCAAAAACTGTAATCTGTGCGGAGAGGCGGGCCACATGTACAAGGCCTGCCCAAGACGAGGGGCCGCCACCTACGCACAAATGGCCAGAGGTGGCAACACGAGCCTTGGACCTCATAAGACCAGCAAGGTACCACCAAACAGCATGGGAACGGTGTCTGGTGGCACCCAGAAGGAAGGGCAGGCAGTAGCGGAGCAGACGGCAGACAGCAGGGAGGTGCAGCAGCCGATCCAAGCTCCTTCAAGACAAACGGAGGAAATGGAAGAGGATGGAACAAAGGAGGCAGAGGATTGGATTACTATCAAAAGCAGGAAGAGGAAACCTCGCCAAGCCCCCAAAGCCACCCAGCAAAGGGGGAAGCGACACCTACATGACGAGGATACAGGCAGCTCTTCCGACGGTGAGGGCGGGCGCAAGGAGGGTTGTCACCAGAGGAAGAGACAGAGCACCGTGAGGAGAAAGGAGGGCAGCACTGCCCAAACAGGAAAAGACGATCCCTCTGAGGGGATGGGTAAAGGCCTCCCCCCACCCGATGAGAACCAAGAGGTACTCACCGGCCCACAGCTCCAGGTAACTGGGAGCAGCGGTCCTGTGACAGCCCCGCTGTCAGATGGAGAACTGGACTGTGTGGAGCCTGGGCCCGACCCGAAGACATCAGAGCGGGGAAATGGCCCCAGCATGGAGCCGGACAGCTACCTCAGCCCTGGGAGGGTCCAGCAGTTTGCTGTCATCATGGGGATGCACACAGCTACTCCAGAGAGGCAAGGCCAGTAGCAAATGGACACTGGTAACTTTGTAAACTGTTAAAATGGGGAAAAGAATTGCCAGCATCAATGTGTGTAGCATCAAATCAGCTACACGATGTGTTTCTACGATGGCCCTGGCCAACGTTAAAGCTGACGTCCTGTTTCTGCAGGAGTGTGGGATACTGCACCTCAGCCGCTACAGGAGATGGTCGAGCTTGTGGGCCCATGGGCCGTCAGCTTGGTCGGGGGGCAATGATAGCCGCGCCTCCGGCCTGGATATCCTGTTTTGAGGAGGCAACTTCACCATCTCCGAGGTTAACGAGGTGTTGGGCAGGCGCCTCCTCGTCGCCGACGTCATGTACAGGAATGCTCCCCTGAGACTGATTAATGTGTATGCCCCAGTGGGTAAGATGGAACGGTTGGCGATCCTGCAGCAGCTTCCACTGTTGCTGGCTACATCCAGGCCGGTCATTTTGGCCGGAGACTTCAACTGTATCATTGATGCAGATGGACGATCCGGCGGGGGGGACAGTAAACTGGACACCACGTCCAGAGCCCTGATGGACACGGTAAAAGATGCCAAGCTGCGCGATGTTTCAGCGCCCCTGCAGATGGAGCGCAGCATAGATACACCTGGTCACGGGCAGATGGGTCTATCCGCTCAAGGATAGATTACCTGTTTGTGTCCTGAACGCTCTCGGTCAGATCTACCGACGTCAAGCCGGTGTTCTTCTCTGACCACTGCCTCCTGCTGGCCGACTGTCACCTACAGGAGGAGCAGTGGGCTGGTAAGGAAATGTGGAAGCTGAACATAAAGCGGTTGACCCCGGGAAACATTGAGGAGCTCTAGAGGGACTACGCAGGTTGGAGAACCGCGAAGCCCCTCTTTGAGTCCCCAGCGGACTGGTGGGAAACAGTAAAAGGGAACATCAAGAGGTTCTTCATCCTCAAAGGTGTTCAGGAGGCGAGAGAGAGGCGGGGAAAACTGTCCCAGCTCCAGGAAAGTATGCAGAACCTGCTCCTACTGCAGACGATGGGGGTCGATGTCACGGAGGACCTCCAGAAGGTGAAGGGCCAGCAAGCCTCGCTCTTTGCCTCGGAGGCCTCCAAGATAATCTTCCGGTCCAGGGTCCGCTCGGTGGAGCAGGACAAGATGTGTTCACGTTTCTTCTTCCAGAAGGTGCACAAAGAGAGCTCCGTGCTCAGCAGCCTGAAGGAAGAAGATGGCTCGCTAACGTCATCTCAGGCTGACATCATGAGGATCAGCAAATCTTTTATGCCAGTCTGTATGACACGAAGCTGACCAACAGTGCGGCCTCCCAGTCGTTCCTGTCCTCTATCATGGAGGTCTTAGATGACAGAATACAGGAGAGGCTGGACCAGCCGCTATCTCTGGATGAGCTGACCAAGGCCCTCGAGTCCTTAGAAAAGAATAAAACTCCCGGAAGCGACGGCTTACTGGTTGAGCTCTATTCCGCTCTGTGGGACTTGATTGGCCAGGACCTGCTGGAGGCGTATGTCAGTATGCTTCGGGCAGGTACCATGAGTGGATCCATGAGAAAAGGCATCATCACCCTCATCTACAAACGGAAGGGGGAGAGGTAGGAACTCAGAAATTGGAGACCAATCTCACTGTTGAATGC
>NC_057725.1:5698396-5699501 GCF_004010195.1 Chiloscyllium plagiosum
GTGGAATCAAGGGTTATGGAGATAAGGCAGGAACAGAATACTGATTAAGGATGATCAGCCTTGATCATATTGAATGGTGGTGCAGGCTTGAAGGGCAGAATGGCCTACTCCTGCACCTATTGTCTATTGTCTATTGATTGTTTGGTTGCATTTCCTGAAGCAGTGGGAAGTCACGACTGAGTCAATGGAAGGAAATGTGATTTGCGTGATAGTTTGGGTGAGGTACACGCATCTCTGTAATTTCTTTCAGTACGGGCAGAGCAGTTACCATACGAAGTGTCTGGATAGAATATTTTCTGCAGTGCAATGTAAAAATTGGTCAGAGTTATTTCCAAAATGCTAAATTTTCTTTATGCATTGATGTGCTTTCTTGGCTGTAGATTTGACATGGATAGAATGATTGTTTGTAATATTTATTCCTCGGAACCTGGAGCTGTTTATCTCCTCCAACTCAGCACCAACGACAGAGAACAGTGTCTGTCCTTCGGTCGAATTCCTGAAGTCAATGGCCAGTTCCCTTGTTTTGCTGACATTGAGGGTAAGATTGTTGTCTTTACACCATGTCACGAAGCTCTCTTTCCTGTACACTGTCTCCCTGTTGTTTGAGACCTACCCACTAAGATGGTGTCATTAATACATCTGTAAATGGAGTTGGAGCTGAATTTGGCGGTACAGTCATTGCAGGGTAATAAGTGTTGAAGTGGGCTGAGTACACAGCCTTCAAGGGCACCAGTATTGCGGATAATTGTAGAGGAGGAGTTACAAACTATCCTCCTTCATTGTGATCTGCAGGTCAGAAGGTTAATTATCCACTTCTCGATGTGAGGAAAGAGTCCTAGGACTCAGACTCTGTCGATGAGTCTTGTTGGCATGATGGTATTCAAGGCAGAGCTAAAGCCAATATAAAAAAGTCTGATGTAGGTGCCCTTGTTATCCAGATGTTACAGGGATGAGTGAAATACCAGAGAAATGACGTCTGCATGGATCTATTACGATTGTGGGCGAATTATCGAGGACCTGAGCAATCTGGGCGTTAATGTATGCCATTCCTCACCTCTCAAAACACTTCATAGATGAGATCGGCCATGATTGTATGAAATATCGG
>NC_057725.1:5702288-5742013 GCF_004010195.1 Chiloscyllium plagiosum
GGGCTCTGCCTGTGAGATCCTTTATGCACACCCGGACTCTCAGCCACACCGTACGCTGCCCTCGAAGCGGCTGCGGGGGGGGGACGAGACTGTCACACACCTCCTTCTGGAATGTGCCTATGCAGAGGAAGTCTGGAGAGGAATGCAGTGGTGTTTGTAGAGGTTCGTCCCGAGCAGCACCGTGACGGGGGACTCCGTGCTCTACAGTCTGTTCCCCGGGACGCACACCGAGATGAACATCAACTGTGCCTGGAGGATCATCAACTCGGTGAAGGACACTCTCTAGGCGGTCCGAAACCTGTTGATCTTCCAGCTGGAGGAGTTGACCCCGACTGAGTGTTGCAGACTGGCACATTCCAAGGTCCAGGACTACGTGTTGAGGGACACGCTGAAGCTTGGGGCAGCTGCCGCAAAGGCGCAATGGGGAAAGACCACCGTGTAATGTCTGCCTGCCTAAGCACAGGGGCCGACGCAGTAAGGGGGCTCCGCTGACCCCCCCAGCTAAATATGTGGATAGTAATCGTACAGACCGGTATATATGACTGATTACTCTGTCTCTGTATACCAAGAAATGGTATGTTTATGTATGTATGATATGACCAATTGTACAGATTATCAAAATATTTTATGAATAAAGTACATTTTTGAAATAAAAAAAACTTGGAGTATTGTGTACAGTTCTGGTCACTGCATTACTGGAAGGATGTGGAAGCTTTGGAAATTGTTCAGAGGCGATTTACCAGGATATTGCCTGGTATGGGGGGGATGATCTTGCGAGGAGAGGCCGAGGTACTTGAGGCTGTTTTCGTTCAAGAGAAGAAGGTTGAGAGGTGACTTAATTGAAACATATAAAATAATCAAAGGGTTGGGGTGGACAGTGAGAGACATTTTCCTCGGATGGCGATGGCTAGCACGAGAGGACATGGTGTTAAATTGAGGAGTCATAGATATAGGACAGATGTCAGAGGTAGTTTCTTTACTCAGAGTAGTAGGGCGTGGAAAACTCTGCCTGCACCAGTAGACTCACCAACTTTAAGGGCATTTAAATGGTCATCGGATAAACATATGGACGAGAATGGAATAGTTTAGGTTAGGTGGACTTCAGATTGGTTTCACAGGTCGACACAACATTGAGGGCGGAAGGGCCTGTACTACGCTGTAATGTTCTATACCTTATAATAAAATTTTTATACTGCAGAACAAACCCAAGGCGTTTCTTACTAATGCATGGCAATACAGTGCCTATAATTCGTCTTACTGCTGCTAATGGTAAAAACAATGACTGCAGATGCTGGAAACCAGATTCTGGATCAGTGGTGCTGGAAGAGCACAGCAATTCAGGCAGCATCCGAGGAGCTTCGAAATCGTCGTTTCGGGCAAAAGCCCTTCATCAGGAATAAAAAAAAACCCCTGATGAAGGGCTTTTGCCCGAAACGACGATTTCGAAGCTCCTCGGATGCTGCCTGAATTGCTGTGCTCTTCCAGCACCACTGGTCCAGTTACTGCTGCTACTGCCCCTTCTTGGTTTGAACACATTATTTAAACATTGTCAATTCTCACTGACAGCACCAGATGGAGCTACCTATAAAATACTGTTTATGTCAGGGTGAGGTTTTAATTAGACACCATTAAGTGTTGTAATTAAAGATCGATATCTAGATCAAATGCGGGACACGGCATCGCACTGAATACTAAAAGCAAACGCTCATGGACGCAAGGAGTGTTGAATGGGCTCACTCCAAATCTGCAGAAATACTTCCTATTTGCTCGAACTAAGCCATCCCATTGACCTGGAAGCGGATGGGATAGGTTGGGGGTTTGATTACACTTCATATGGAACCGGTAGCTTGAACATGGCTGAGAGTGAAGGTAAACCCACGTGGGTGAGATATCAATGTATGAAGAGTAACATAAATTGTAACATTGTAGTGTAACAATGTAGCGGGCGCTGTATCGCTACTACTGAGAGTCTGGCAGGGAATTTATACTGGCAGCTGGCTCAGTTCTGCTCTCAATGGGCAAATTTTAAGTTGTGTAAGACGCAGGACGTAAACATCAGTTTTATATTTCTTGCAGGTAAAACATTCCGGGTGCATTAAAAGGTCTGCTTTCTGCAAGATTGCAGCCACTGAAGGTGACTGGTTTTAAATGAGTAGAGGGTTGGGTTAGTCCCTTGCCGCCCCCCCCCCCCCATCCTGGGGCTGACCGGGTGAGTTGATCTTTCTAAGAGAGGTCTGGCCAGCAACTGCAGGGATTTAGGAATGAGAGTTTTGGGAGCACGGGGACGGAGGGAGAGGGACCTAGGTTTTGACCAGTTTCGTTCCAAGTCAAAAGAGGTGTGTGTTCACTTGTGAAGTTTAAAGCTAGCTTCTGGGCAAAATTTGCGTATGGGTAATAGAGGAGTAATATTTGTGGTGGGGAGTGCTAATGAGTGGAAGTATGTGGTAAGGGGTGGAGGACAGATACTGAGGGGGTGTATTGGGTCTCTGAGTTTTGGATTTACATGAAGACATTCTGGTCTGGAGAGTGAATCAGAGTATGCTCAATAAGGCAGGTAAAATTTACTGTAAAGAGTGAGACCATGTGGACCGAATGCTGTTGAACTATTGTAGCTAAGGATGAAAGAGTCAGGGACTACAATTTATGTAGCACCTCAGACATAATGAAATGTCCCAGGACTTGACTGGAGTATTATCGAAGGATGACATGGAGTCATAAAGGAGCCATGAGGTCAGGTGACCAGGAACTTGGTTGACGAGGTAGGCTTCAGGGTGGGAATGTTAAGGTAAGGTGCAGGGAGGAAAAGAGTTTTGGGTGAGGGAAGTCCAGGCCCAACACCTTGGAGTATGCTGAAAACAACAAATTTAGGTCAAGCAGCATTTGTGGAGAGACAGCAAGCTAATATTTTGAGTCTAGATGACCCTTCATCAGACTTGATCGTGGAGCAGTTGGGGATCTGATTATTAGAAGAGTGAAAGTATCTGAGGGTTGTGGAACTGGAGGAGATATCCGAGATAGCAAGGGGTGAGGCAATGGCAGAGATTTGAAAACAAGATTGAGAACTTGAACTTTAAGATGTCATTTGACTGAGGTCATGGAATCTTGGTTGACCTGACATCTGTCCAGGCTAATTCTCTACCTGCGACCTTGTCAGTAATCGGCTGGGAAAGTGCAGGATGACCCACTGCCGGCTGGTTATCTATATTGAAATATCTGTTCATTATGGATGGGTGGGCAATAAATGCTGGCTACCTGCAATGCCGACATCCCACAAATAGATTCATAGAGTCGTACAGCACAGAAACAGACCCATTGCTCCAACTTGTCCATACTAAGCATATATCCTAACCTAATCTTGTCCCATTTGCCAGCACTTGGCCCATATCCCTCTCAACTCTTCCTATTCACATAACCATCCAGCTGCCTTTTAAATGATGTAATTATATCAGCCTCCACCACTTCCTCTGGCAGCTCATTTCATACACGTACCACCCTCTGAGTGAAAATGTTGCCCCTTTAGGTCCCTTTTAAATCGTTCCCCTCTCATCTTAAACCTATGCCCTCCAGTTTTGTACTCCCCCACCCCAGGGAAAAGAGTTTGTCTATTTATCCTATCCATGCCCCTCATGATTTTATAAACCTCTATAAGGTCACTCCAGGGAAAACAGCCCAGCCTGTTCAGCCTCTCCCTATACCTCTCCCTGGCAACCTTGTAAATCTTTTCTGAACCTTTTCACCACATCCTTCCTATAGGAGGGAGATTAGAATTGAACACAATCTTCACAACATTGGCCTAACCGATGTCCCATAAAGCTGCAACATGAATAAAGAAAACAAAACACCCATTTTGCTCGGCTAACAGCTTCTCACGTTTTGTTGCAGTATTCCTCTTTATTGGCTACACCATCCACGTCCCATCCAGCTTTACTCCCCCAAAACCACCATTTGGTGTCATTGCAAATGTTGATATTGGACTGCTCATTCTCCAACCTAAACCATTCACATAAATCAGGAGTAATAATGGTCCCTCATCAATCCTTGTGGAACACACCTTTCCGTGTTCTGTCACACTGAGGAACTGCCTTTAACCTATCCTTTCTGTTTTGGAGACAGACTGGGTAATGTGCAGTTGAGTGTTTGGGAAATCCTG
Organism: Chiloscyllium plagiosum; assembly: GCF_004010195.1. NCBI lineage: Eukaryota > Metazoa > Chordata > Chondrichthyes > Orectolobiformes > Hemiscylliidae > Chiloscyllium > Chiloscyllium plagiosum. The sequence goes on from NC_057725.1 coordinate 5,706,439, forward strand.
AGGCTGGCTTTGTGGAAGGGGCCTTCAGACATTTAAGTGGAAGGTCTCTTAAAATTGCATGGTCCTTAGAAAGACAGGGAGCATTCCAGATGGAAGTTAGTTGATGTTTGTTAGTTCTAATTTCAAGGACATCCGTAACAGAGTGCTGTCTCCTCCAGCCCATGTAATAACACCGATGGAATGGACTGGGAAGCAGTGGGGGATTTGTAGCAGGGTTGTCACACAGCAGCATAAGAAAAGAATACTCTGCTCTTAATTCTTTGAAAAGGTGACGAAGGAGGTTGATGAGGGGAAAGCGGCAGATGTGGTATATATGGATTTTAGTAAGGCGTTTGATAAGGTTCCCCATGGTAGGCTACTGCAGAAAATACGGAGATATGGCATAGAGGGTGAGTTGGAGGTTCGGATTAGGAATTGGCTGGATGGAAGAAGACAGAGGGTAGTAGTTGATGGCAAAGTTTCTTCATGGAGTGCCGTCACTAGCGGTGTTCCGCAAGGATCTGTTTTGGGACCATTGCTGTTTGTCATTTTTATAAATGACCTGGAAGAGGGGTTAGAAGGTTGGGTAAGCAAGTTTGCGGATGATACGAAAGTCAGAGGAGTTGTTGACAGTGAGGAAGGATGTAGCAGGTTACAGCAGGATATAGAGAAGCTGCAGAGCTGGGCAGAAAGGTGGCAAATGGAATACAATGTAGCTAAGTGTGAGGTGATTCACTTTGGGAAGAATAACAAAAAGATGGGGTACTGGGCTAATGGTCGGATACTTGGTAGTGTGGATGAGCAGAGGGATCTTGGTGTCCATGTACACAGATCTCTGAAAGTTGCCACCCAGGTAAATAGTGCGGTGAGGAAGGCATATGGCGTACTGGCTTTTATTGGTAGAGGAATTGAGTTCCGGAGCCCTGAGGTCATGATGCAGTTGTATAAAACTCTGGTGCGGCCGCATCTGGAATATTGTGTGCAGTTTTGGTCGCCATACTATAGGAAGGATGTGGAGGCACTGGAACGGGTGCAGAGGAGGGTTACCAGGATGTTGCCTGGTATGGAAGAAAAATCGTATGAGGAAAGACTGAGGCACTTGGGGCTGTTTTCACTAGAGAAAAGAAGGTTTAGGGGTGACTTGATAGAGGTGTACAAGATGATTAGGGGTTTAGATAGGGTCGACAGTGAGAATCTTTTTCCACGTATGGAGGCAGCTATTACAAGGGGGCATAGCTTTAAATTAAAGGGTGGTAGATATAGGACTGAAGTTAGGGTTAGGTTCTTCACTCAGCGAGTCGTAAGTTCATGGAATGCCCTGCCAGTAGCAGTGGTGGACTCTCCCTCTTTATGGGCATTTAAGCGGGCATTGGATAGGTATATGGAGGATAGTGGGTTAGTATAGGTTAGGTGGGCTTGGATCGGCGCAACATCGAGGGCCAAAGGGCCTGTACTGCGCTGTATTCTTCTATGTTCTATGTTCTTATGGAGCAACAATGAATCTTTGGTTGTGTAGCAGCCAGGATAGAGATAAGAGTGTGGTGTTGTTTTACTGCTCAGGTGGGGAACCTTTTCATGTTGGAAGGCCGCATTATGTTAGTTGTAACCTAAAAAGGCCGCATCCAAGAAACTTCAATTATATATTCTTCAAAATTCTCATTATTTTGTAAAACTCTAGCTACTATGTACTAACTAACTTTAAAAAAAGAAAAAAAAATGTTAATTCTAAAGTTGACTAACCTTTTAATGACTTTGTTGTGACTGCTTTTTGTAGGAAAGCATTTGAATATTTGGTTGCAGCATGGAGGTCTGCAGTTTTAGCTGATCCTCTAGATGGGTATCCATCATTTGTGACCTTAAGGGCGTCTTGATTTTGCTTAAGTAGGAGAATGTAGATTCGCAGCAATAAGTGGTTGAAAAGCAAGAAAGCATTTTTCGTGCATGTTGCAAAATTTGGATTCGTTCAAAAGGCCACACACAATGGCCTAGGAGGCCGCAGGCTCCCTACCGTGACAAAGCTCTTTGTTCAGCTTCAGTCGTAAAGTCCATTTGAAGTAAAGATTATTCTGAAGGTGTGCATTTTTTAAGTTGTATGTTGTTCAACAGGCTGGAAACACATTATATTTAGGGACATAATACATGTGATAAAGCTACCACTGATGGCATGGTAATGGCACTGGGCTGGTAATCCAGATGTCCAGGTCTGTGCTCTGGGGACACTGGCACATTCCCCACTGTGGTAACCGGTGGAGTTTAAATTCAGTTAATAAAAGTGACTGGAATGTGAAGCTGGACTCAGTAATGATGACCATAGCAACAACTGGTGATTTTTGCAAAAACCCATCTGGCTCACTCATGTCTTTTTCTGCTATGAAGTTTGTTCTAAGTGTTTATCTATCTCCTGTAATGACCGCCAACCTTCCAATCTTAGTCTGGAAAGGACCTTTCATTGGTTTGAGCTCATGTCTTTTATGTCTCTTATTCTTTTAGAATCCCTACAATGTGGAAGCAGGCCATTTGGTCTATTAAGTCCACCCTCAGACCTACTCCCACTACCCTATCCCTGTAACCCTGCATTTCTTATGGCTAGTCAACCTAGTCTGCACATCCCTGGACACTATGGTCAGTTTAGCAGAGCCAATCCATCTAACCTGCCCATCTTTAGCTTTTAGCATCATTAAGGAGGCCAGTGTTGGTTGCCTATCCCTAATTGCCCAGAAGGCTTTTAAGAGTCAATCACATTGCTGTTAGTCTGAAGTCACATGTAGGACAGGCCAGGTAAAAATGGCACATTACCTTCCCTAAATGATGTTAGTGAACCAGATGCATTCTCCTGACAATCCATGAGAGTGTTATGGTCTTCTTTGTTGACCAGTTAACATGATGGGATTTGAATCCGTGTCCTAGAACCTTAGTCTTGGAGTTGTCTGCCATGCCCCAATATTCACCCCATCAAATCTTTACAAATTTGTAACAACATGGTGAGATCACCCCATCAATCTTCTATATTCGAGGGAACTCAGTTTGTGCATTTAGTCCTTGTAATTCAATTCATTTACCTATTCCTGCTCCTGTTTCTTACGTACCTATTAAGCCTTGGCATCGTGTGCAGCACAGTGGCTCAGTGGTTAGCACTGCTGCCTCACAGAGCCATGGACCCAGGTTTGATTCTAGCCTCAGACAACTATCTACGTGGAGTTTGCATATTCTCCCCATGTCTGCATGTGTTTCCTCTAGGTGCTCCGGTTTCCTCCCACAGGCCAAAAAATGTGCAGGCTTGGTGGATGGGCCATGCTAAATTGTCCGTAGTGTGTGGCTCGGTGGGTTAGCCGTGGGAAATGCACAGCTACAGCGATGGAATAGGGTGGCGGGGTGCGTCTGAGTAGGATGCTCTTTGGAGGACTGGTAGGGATTTTATGATTCTATCGTTGTAGTGAATAGTCACTGGTTACAAATAAGGTAACAGTGTTCCCTTGATGTTGATCCCCAAACTCTTTATGCAGCTAAGCTGAACCTGTTCATTGTTTAGTCTCCTTTTGTGATAAAGGGCTCGTCTTGTAATGTCCCGCTGTTCGCTACTTAGACATTGGTCTTAGGTTCACCTCCTTCCAGTCTGGACAATGAACATGGTGAACCAGGAGTATCAGTCGGCTCTTCGACCCTTCAAGCTTGTTTTGCCTTTTGTTGAGATTATGGCTGATCTGTTTGTGACCCTAAATCCACAGACCTGCTGACCCCCAATGACCTCTTCGCTTAGCAAGAATCAATCTATCTCTGCCATAAAAATATTCAAAGACTCTGTTCTCTGTGGAAGAGAGTTCTAACAACACTCCATGCTCTGAGATAAACTCTTTTAGCTTATCCCAGTTTTAGACAATAGACAATAGACAATAAACAATAGGTGCAGGAGTAGGCGATTCAGCCCTTCAAGCCTGCACCGCCATTCAATATAATCATGGCTGATCATTCCTAATCAGTATCCTGTTCCTGCCTTATCTCCATAACCCGTGATTCCACTATCTTTGAGAGCTCTATCCAACTCTTTCTTAAATGAATCCAGAGACTGGGCCTCCACTGCCTTCTGGGGCAGAGCATTCCACACAGCCACCACTCTCTGGGTGAAGAAGTTTCTCCTGAGCTCTGTCCTAAATGGTCTACCCTGTATTTTTAAGCTGTGTCCTCTGGTTCGGCACTCGCCCATCAGGTCTCACCAGGGCCCTGTACAGTTGCAGAAGCACCTCTTTGCTTCTATATTCAATTCCTCTTGTTATGAAGGCCAGCATGCTGTTAGCCTTCTTCACTACCTGCTGTACCTGCCTGCTTGCCTTCATTGACTGGTGTACAAGAACACCCAGATCTCTCTGTACTGCCCCTTTACATAAATTGATTCCATTGTGGTAGTAGTCTGCCTTCCTGTTCTTGCTACCAAAGTGGATAACCATACATTTATCCACATTAAACTGCATCTGCCATGCATCTGCCCACTTACTTAACTTGTCCAGGTCACCCTGTAATCTTGTAACATCCTCATCACATTTCACCCTGCCACCCAGCTTTGTATCATCAGCAAATTTGCTAATGTTATTGCTGATACCATCTTCTATATCATTAACATATATTGTAAAAAGCTGCGGTCCCAGCATGGATCCCTGCGGTACCCCACTGGTCACTGCCTGCCATTCCGAAATGGAGCCGTTTATCACTACCCTTTGTTTCCTTGTTTTTAAACCCTTGTTTTTAAACGAAGGCCCCTAAGTTTTGAATCTTCTGTAGGATGAAGCACTTCCAGCCTGTCGGGACCCCTCAGGATCTTGTGATTCTGTCAATACACCTCTTCTGGACAAGCCAAACAGAGACACACACGAGAATTCCTAGAACTGAACTCTATCAACAAACACATTGACTTGGACCTGATTTACCACCCCCTGAGAAAAAGAACAGGAAATAACATCCCCATGGGAAATGACATTACCACAGGAAATTACATCACTAACCCAAAGAAGCCCCAACATATAAATAGAAAGCAAGAATCATCAGCAATGCTTTGATAGGAGGCTCACTGAAGATGTTACCTAGTATGGTGATGAAACGTCTGAACGTGAACCTTCCAGCTCAGTGAGCAAACCTACAGACACCTCTTCTGTTTACTGTATAGTCTCTTTCTCCTCCCTCTACCTCTGTCAGCACCTGGAGTCCATCCAAACCACTGAGAACACCATATTCCTCTAGCTCTGGTCTCTGCATAGCCCCATTCTCTTCACTTTCCTGTAGTTAAAGTACCTTTGGCTGTCCAGACCTTAAATCATGGAATGATTTCCTTAAGCGTTATTCCAGTTTTATGACTGGCTTCAAAGTCTACCCCTTTGCCGAGCTTTTAGTAACCTCTGCCAATATCTCCTTACTTAGTTCTGGGTCACCGATCATACACTTGTGACATTTCTTATGAAATTGTTCAGCTGTAAGGCACCATATAAATTGGTGTTGTTGTATGTTGCAACTCGGTGGAGTGATGTTTTGTGGACAGCTCTTCTACCAGAATTATTATGACTAGTTTTCTTTGTGTATGTGAGATTTATGCTCTATCTCAGTTTATTGTCTTTTTGATAGATTTTGACTTGTTTTCTTTTCCCCTGATAGACAGAGAAGATGTTACCGACGAGATGCCTGAATTGTCAGAGATGGATGATGAGGAATGGTGTGACTGGGACGAAGAAGAGCAGACCAAAGGACAAGAACAAATTTGTTGCCTGTTTTGTGAAAGGTGCTTTTAGCTTTCTGCTTTCAAGATAAAAATAAAAATCACTATGTCAAAAAATCTTCAAATATTTATGTCACTCATGGTTTGGGGTAAAATTGCATTGTCACAAAATATTTCAAATGTTTCAAAGTTGTTATGACACAAGGTAAACTCTCCTGCTTAATGTAAATGTGCAACACAGAAAACATTTACCCCGTGCAGTATTCTGTGAAAGTTCGAGAGGTGAAGGACTACTTAAAGTAAAAATTAACAACTTTATTTCTTAAGGTATAACAGAGAATAATTAACTAACAACTATTTACAATTCCTTCCTCTAAGCTATCTTTTACTTTCCCCACTACAGCACTAGACTGATAAAACTCTCTGATTACGATGTACAAACAAAAACTTCTTATCTAAAAACCAGGCAGCTTTCGATCTTCTCTGTATTTCAGTCTTTTCTTCTCCTTGGGTATACCGTTTCACCGGTTACTGATCAATAAAGGTATCTTTTAAGAGAGCTATTTTTCTGGATAGTTTGCAGATGTCATTGGCTTGGCAGTTCTCCCCTCAACTGTTCAATTTTCCCTGGTCTTATACCCCCCCCCCCCCCCCCAAAGCATCGGATTTTGTCATTGGCTTTTAAGATTGTCAATATACTAAATTCAAACTGAATTGGAGTTTGGTATTTTTTGGGGTATAATTTAAACTATTTGGCCTAATTCAAATCTGTTTTGTTGTTTCCAGGAACCAGCTACCCTAGCTACCTCAGTAGCTGGAGCACATGTTACATTGTATCTTTTTTTCAGAACAGTGGTTCTGTCAGGTAGTTCTGTTGCCTTTAATTCTCCTAAAGGTACAGTACACCCCAATTCTTCATAACAAAGTGGTTGAGTAGGTCAGATCGTAAAAAGGTAGTTGAGTTGGTTTAATGATGCTGTTACTTCTTTTAAAATTATGTTAACACTTTGCTGAACTACTGGCTGATCAGATAGAGTCATAAACGCATTCAGCACAGAAGAGGGTCTTCTGCCCATCGCGTCTATATCACTAATTATCTACACTATTACCTACACTATTCCCATTTATGAGCATTCGACCCATAACCTTGAATGTTGTGGCATTTCAAATGTTTGTCCACCTACATTTTAAGGGTACTTGGATTGAAGGGAAAGTTAACATCTTTATTCCTTGGAGAAGGAAGAGGGATTTGGTCTTAGCAGACTGAAACTTGGATTGGTCAAGTTGTTTTGTAAGGAAAGGGTGGACAGGCTAGGCTGTTACATGCAGATACTTAGAAGAATTTGAGGTGACTTGATTGAAATATATAAAATCCTGAGGGGTCTATACTGAGGGAAATGTGGAAAGGATGTTTCCACTTGTGGAAGAATTTAGGAAGAGAGTTCATTGTCCAAACATTGGCAGGCGCCTATTTGAGAGAAAGTAAGGGCTGCAGATACTGGAGATCAGAGCTGAAAATGTGTTGCTGGAAAAGCGCAGCAGGTCAGGCAGCATCCAAGGAAGAAGGGCTTATGCCCGAAACGTCGATTCTCCTGTTGGATGCTGCCTGGCCTGCTGCGCTTTTCCAGCAACACATCTTGAGCTCAGATGCCTATTTGAAACTGAGATGAGGAAACTGTGTTTTCTCTCTGATAGACATGAGTCATGGAAACATAGTGTTATACAGCACAGAAACAGACCCTTTGGTCCAAACAGTCCATGCCAGCCAAATTAAACTCATTCCACCTGCCTGCACTTGGCCCATATTCCTCCAAATATTTCTTATTCATGTACTTATCTTAATGTCTTTTAAATGTTGTAACTGTACCCGTATTCACCACTTCCTCTGGAAGTTCATTCCACACATGAACCACTCTCCATGTAAAAGAAAAAATTCCCCACATGTCTTTTTAAAATCCCTTTCCTGTCAATTTAAAAATATGTCCCCTCATCTTGAAATCCCTCACCCTCAGGGAAAGGCACCTGCCATTCGCCTTATCTATACACCTCATGATTTTATAAACCTCTGTAAATTCACCTTTGAACTTTCTCTGCGCCAGTGAAAAGAGTCTCAGCCTGAGTAATACCATTGAATATCAAGGGGCAGTGTTTAGATTGTCCCTTATTGGTGATGGTCATGGCCTGGTATTTGTGTAGTGCGAATGTTACTTGGCACTTGCCAGCCCAAGCCTGGATATTGTCGACATCTCGTTGCATTTGAATGTGCTTCAGTTTCTGTCTGTGTCGGTGCTGCCAGACCTGCTGAGTTTCTCCACTGTTCTCTGTATTTGTTTCAGATTTCCAGCATCCGCAGTATTTCTGTTTCATTGACTACATTTATACCTGAACTGAGGTGGATTGTCTTATGATAAGTTGAGCAGGTTAGGCTTGCTTCGACTGGAGTTCAGAAGAGTGAGGGGCAAAGTTGTTAGGTCTGGACAAGGTCGATGTGGGATGGGTGTTTCCCATCGAGTGTGTGTGCAGGATTAAGGGACGCTGTTTCAAAATGAAGACACAAGGAGAACCATTTTCTCTCTGTGAGTTGTGTGACTTTTGGAAGTTTCTAAAGAGGCAGGGTCACTGAATTGGCCAGAATTGGATAGATTTTTGTTAGGCAGGGAAATCAAAAATTATTGAGCAAATGGAGGATTATTGAATTGCAAGCACAAACAGATCAGCCATGATCATTTTGAATGGTGTAGCAGAATCAAAGGGCTGAATGGCCTACCTATGTTCCCAAATTCCATATTTGTATATCAATATCTGAAGGTTTCTGTCTGACTTGAAGGATTCTGGCGTTAGCTTTGTTTCAGTGTTTGCTGTCTGTCCCACTACTCCATGGACTGACAGTATGAACTGCTGTATTTTTATGGGCAAAATTAAATCAGTTACAGGTATTTAGACTCGTAAACAAAAGACTAGTAAGTGCCCTCATGATGGTGTAATTGCGGTTGAAGTGGGAATTTTAAGATTTCATACAAAGTAGTTATAGCAGGACTGAGACGAGAGTTTGCTAGGTGGTATTGTAAGACACATTTTTGACAAGCATGAGCCTTGAATACCCTAAGTGTTCTTACACTCCTTAATGCCAGAATCAGCTTTGGGAGCAGACTCCCAAGAAGAGTTTGTACAGGAAGACAAACAGCTTCCTGTTGAAGGGATATGAAAAAGACTGAAGATGGAAGGTTTCTGTTTGTTTATGTTTCATTCTTGGACACTAATTTAGGCGTCTTGTATTACAAGATGGATAAAAGCCGATTTGGTTTTCTGTATGTATTGGATAGAGGTGGGACAGAGTTCGAACATAAGAACTAGGAGCAGGAGTAGGCCATCTGCCCCTTGAGCCTGCTCCGCCATTCAATAAGTTCATGGTTGACCTTTTTGTGGACTCAACTCCACTTACTCACCCTCTCACCATAACCCTTAATTCCTTTACTATTCAAAAATCTATCAATCTTTGTTTTAAAACCATTCAGTGAATTAGCCTCAACTGTTTCACTGGGCAGGGAATTCTACAGATCCACAACCCTTTGGGTGAAAAGGTTCTTCCTCAACTCAGTTATAACTCTGCTCACTCTTACTTTGAGGCTATGCTCCTAGTTCTAGTTCCACCAGCCATTGGAAACAACCACCCTGTTTCTATCTTATCTATTCTCTTCATAATTTTATATGTATCTATAAGATCCCCTCATTTTTCTAAATTCCAAAGAGTACAGTTCCAGTCCACTCAACCACTCCTTTAAAAACCAACCCTTTCAACTCCAGAATTAACATAGTGAATTTCCTCTGCACTCCTACACTGAGAGTGCATCCTTTCTGAAGTAAAGGAGCAAAACTGTGCACAGTGCCCCTGGTGTGGCCTCATCAGCACCCTATACAGCTGCAGCTTTACCTCCCTGTTTTAAAACCCCATCCTTCTAACAATGAAGGACAATATTCCATTTGCCTTCTCAATCACCTGCAAACCAACTTTTTGTGATTCATACACAATGACACCCCGGTCCCTCTGTTTAGCCTCTCTCTGTGTCTCTCTCTGTCTCTCTGTCTATCCATCTATCTATCTCTTCAAGGTTATTTGAATAAACACCCAGTTAACCTACATACTGTAGTCCTCCTTTGATCTGTGTAGGAGGCGACCCACAACAGTGGACAGCACGGTGGCACAGTGGTTAGCAGTGCTGCCTCACAGCTTGAGAGACCTGGGTTCAATTCCCGCCTCAGGTGACTCTGTGTGGAGTTTGCACACGTTCTCCCCGTCTCTGCGTGGGTTTCCTTCGGGTGCTCCGGTTTCCTCCCACAGTCCAAAAATATGCAGGTTAGGCGAATTGGCCACGCTAAATTGCTCGTAGTGTTATGTGTAGGGGAATGGGTCTGGGTGGGTTGCGCTTCGGCGGGTCGGTGTGGACTTCTTGGGCCGAAGGGCCTGTTTCCACACTGTGTAGGTAATCTAATCTAATCTAAGTGTTGATGTCTACCAGTGGTGCTGTGCCACTGAAAGTTAGCTATTCCAGTTGTGACTCAGTGCTCCTTCAAATTGTAGGCTGATTCAGCAATTTTTTTGTTTAAAAACTGCCAAATTTAAATTTTAAAAATTCCTACTTCTCTGTTCTCCTGTTTGTTTTTCAGTTAAATCTTTCTTTTCCACTCTTCGTGTTGTCTGCCCTGTCTGACAGGATGGGACTCCCATGCTTCAGTGCCCTTACCTCAGCTGTGTTCTGGCAAAAGATTCTTTTGAGCTGAAGGATGTAGAGTCAAGAACTGGTTCACCGCAGAAATGCTGTTGGAAGTTGTGCATTAGTAGAATCTGACCCTTCATAACTCCTCGGGGAAATAATATTTTGTGAGCGGACGATACAAGTCCATCAAAATCTGAAAGATAGAGAGAAGCAAGCTATTTATTTCTCATTTGAAAGTTTTTGGCTGCACTGTGTCTACAAATGAACCAGAAGCTGCCGTTTTCAGACTCTATGGATTTTCTGAGACCGAAAATGTATGTCTCTTTGCAGATTCTGGACTTTATTTGATAGCTTTCCAAATATGCTTCAAGAATCTGACTGATCATAAAACACCTTGGGAATGACATACCAAATAAAAACTGATAACAATTCCCAGGGAAGATAATGAATTGCTTGTAGACTGGTGTTGGCACTGTCAACATGATGAACAGGTGCACGCTGTTCCAAGTCCTATGGCTCTGCTGCTGCTTAAAGCAGAACAACAATGCATGAAGGAGGCGATTTGAGCCATCTTGGTTCATCTGTCTGGAAACATCCTAATGAACCCCTGCCTCCAGAGGAGCAATCAATTCTTTTTCAACTGATTTCTTGTTTCTTTCTCTTGCATGATTGAATCAATCTAGCTTTATGTGAAGGCAAATGTAAAACCAGATATAGGAACAGAATTCTCCTGCCTTTTCCCTATGACCTTTGACCCCCTTACTGATCTATCTCTATCTGAAGTACAGTCGGTGACTTGGCCTCCACAATTGGTTGTGGAAATGACTTCCACAGATTCACCACCCTCTGGCTGAAGAAATTCCTCCTCATTTCAGTACTAAAGGGTGGTCCCTTTACTCTGAAGCTGTGGCCTCAGGTACTCGCCCCCTCCTATTGGTGGAAACGTCTTCCTCATGTCCAATCAATCCAGGCCTCCCAGCATTCTGTAAGTTTCAATCCGATCCTCCCATATCTTTCTAAACCCCATCGAGTACAGACCCAGAATCCTCAACCGCTCCTCATATGACAAGCCCTTCGTTTCCGGGATCATTATTGTAGACCTCCTCTGGAACCCCCATAATGTCAGCAGATCCTTCCTTAGAGATGGGCCCAAAACTGCTTGCAGTATTCCAAGTGTGGTCTGACCAGAGCTTTTCTAGCCTCAGCAGTATATTCATGCTCTTGTATTCTAGCCCTCTTGAAATGAATGCTAACATTGCATTGCCGGCTTCACTGCCAACTGAACCTGTATGTTGACCTTAAGAGAATCCTGAACTACAGCTCCTAAGTACCCTTGTTACTGGTTTGACCCTTAGTTCCGTTTCACCACTTCCCTGGATGAACACAGTCCCAACAACACTGAAGAACCCAAGCGCTATCTAGAACACAGCAACCCACTTGATTGCCTCTTAATCCACAGCCTTCAACATTCAATCCCCTCATCACCAATGCATTGGCAGCAGTGTGAACCGTTTGCTAGATGCACTGCAATAATTCAGCAAGGATATTTCAATATCATCTTCCAAACCCATGGTCTTTACCATCTGAGCTGCTTCCATCATCCTGGACAATGTTGAACTTCTCGAGTGCTACTGGAGCTGCACTTCTCCAATCCATTGGCGAATATTCCATCCCACTCCTGACTTGTGCCTTGTGGATGGTGAACAGGCTTTGGTTCCTGCTCTGATAATTACAATATTTATGTGGCTGGTTCAATTCCGTTTATGGTTAGCAGTAACCCCAGGATGTTGACAGTGGGAGATTCAGTGATATTAATTCCATTAATGTATTCATCACAATATTTATTAATACTAAAAAAAATGAAGGTAATTGGAATTTTTTTCTTTTGTAAGCAGGTTATTCAGTTCAACTGAAGATACTTTTTCTCACTGTAGAGTGGACCATCAGTTTGACATTATCCAAATAGTTCACAAGCATGGTAGGTCATTTCTCAGTTGAAACATAACACCGAAACCTTAGGGTCATTGTGTTTTCCACATTCAAACTGCTTTTTTTAAAAATTGGAAAACAATTAAGTATGAAATCTATAATTTTTTAAGAACTTGAATACTTTGTCAATTGTGTATTTTAATGGTAACAGGAAGTATCTTTTTCAGGTCTCGATTGTTATGGGTTCATCAAGCTTGTCAATTTCATTAGAATCACAGTAAGTTTTGATGTCTGAAAAGTATTTTCTTTGTTTTTTCAATCTAGTAATCAAACTCTTGTGGTCTTCTCACAGTGCGCAAGGTGATATTAAAAGCCTTTAATTCCAGGAAAACAATAGTCAATGTGGATAAAATTTCCATTGAACACTGTGCAGGAACTGGAGATGGATGCTGGCAATTTATGAATCTTTCTACTGCAGTCTAATTTAAATTCCGAGTTGTATTAATCATTCTGTAACTCACTCCAAACAATTCTAATATTTAATGTCACTAATGTCACTATGTGAAATCTGGCAGGGATAATGTTTGGTGCTAACTATAAAGGAAACATAATAGAGGAATACATTTAATGCTTGGATCAGGAAGTCTTGTAGAATAGGAGTGACTGTGGGTACGTCTGTTTTGTAGAAACAATCCAACAAATACTTTATGGTGCCCAAAGATGTTTGTTTGTATACCTGCACATTTGTAGAAAATATAATTGCATTATAATTTGTCTTCATGAATAATGGCTGTCAGTGGTTTTGTTTCTTTACCCAAGAACGGACACACTGTCTAGAGATGCACCTTCCAAAGCAGTACCACAGTGACTAGACTGGCACGGGGGGGGGGATGTGGGCATTGTCTTCGGAGGAGGTCCAATTCTTCTAACTTTCTACTGGTCAATCAATTCCAGTAACTTACAGAGACCTGTCGATACCATGATTTACTTACATGGCACTGCTAACTTAATATTGCAAGCAGATTTAAAAACTGCACATCTTGACAGAGCCAGCTTCACAAAACAATAAATTTTATATTTTAAAACACAAATGTTGGCTTAAATCTATGTAACAAAAGAATGGTTCCACCTCTTCAGTTCTCTGACCATTGTCAGTCTGGTTTATATTCCATCTTGATATCTGTATATCAGCTATGAGTTGGGCCGAAGAGCCTGTTTCCTGTGTATATGTAATAAAATCATAAATTTCTTGGAGAGGCATTGCAACTTGGAAATACATCTATTCTTTCATCTCATCCTTTTGGATGAGAATGCTGTGATGATTGAAGTGAAGAATGATAATATTAGGGAAATTTAATAAGGAGGGCAATAACCCCCCTTTGAACTGAGTGAGATTGGATTGAACTGAGACGGTTTAATTGCAGTTAACATGGCTTAAAATTTTGCATTGTACAGTGATGCAAAGAGAATAATGGCTACAAACCGAGAATTCTGGTGGGAGTTCAGCAGGTCATGCAGCATCTGCAGAAAGATGTTAACACAAAACGTTAACTCTGTTTCTCTCTCCATGGACACTGCCAGACTCTCTGAATTTCTCCAGCATTCTCTGTGTATGTTTCAGATTTTCAGCCTCTGCGGTATGTTGCTTTTGTTGGAAAATGATAGCCACCGTTTGTTCCTTTTCTCAGAATCCCTCTGCAGAATCTTTCCAATCCATAGTGGGCCACGTCCCTTGGGAGAGTGAAGAATATATGAAACCACCATCCACTGATGATCCTTTACTCCAGTTCGGTACAGATAATTTTTATTGTTTGTATTATGAAGAATTTGTATTTTCTCTGGTGTCTCCAAATTGCAAACCTCTTAGTTTGTAATAAGGATCATGACATGTGTGTCACATTTGTAAAATCGGTGCAAGATTGGTGTAAAAAACAGGAATTGCCTGAAAAGCTCAGCAGGTCTGGCAGCATTTGTGAAGAGAGATCAGGGTTAATCTTTCGGGTCGAGTGATCCTTCCTCAAAATTGAAGCCTTAACTAACGTCTCTCCACGGATGCTGCCAGACCTGCTGAGCTTTTCCAGCAATTCCTGTTTTTGTTTGTGATTTGCAGCATCCGCATCTCCTCCAGTTTTTGCAAGATTTGTATGACTGGGTGATTTTTCAAACACTCGCCACTGGGAATTTCTCTGTGGGTATAAACGCTGTCCTGGCCTCCACCTGTTTCAATTTTCAATGTTACTCTGCTTCTATTTTGTCCCCTTCCCCAGCTCCTTCTGAGGGTGATGACATATCATAGAGTCATAGAGATGTACAGCACAGAAACAGACTCTTCGGTCCAACTCGTCCATGCCGACCAGATATCCTAAATTAATCTAGTCCCATTTGCCAGCATCTACCCCATATCTCTCCAAACCCTTTCTATTCATATACCCATCTAGATGCCTTTTAAATGTTGTAATTGTACCAGCTGCCTCCACTTCCTCTGGCAGCTCATTCCATACATGCAATACCCTCTGTGTGAAAACGTTGCCCCTTAGGTCCCTTTTAAATCTTTCCCCTCTCACCTTAAACCGATGCCCTTTGGTTTTAGATTCCCCCAGCTCAGGAAAAGTCCTGAATATTTATCCTATCTATACCCCTCATAATTTTATTTACCTCTATATAAATGTCAGAGGTAGTTTCTTTACTCAGAGAGTAGTAGGGGCGTGGAACACCCTGCCTGTAACAGTAGTAGGCTCTCCAACTTTAAGCGCATTTCAATGGTCATTGGACAAACATATGGATGATGATGGAATAGTGTACAATAGGTGGGCTTCAGTTGGTTCCACAGGTTGGCACAACATCGAGGGCCAAAGAACCTGTACTGCATTGTAATGTTCTATGTTCTGTAAGGTCACCCCTCAGCCTCTGATGCTCAATGGAAAATAACCCCAGCCTATTCAGCCTGTCCCTGTAGCTCAAACCCTCCAGGCCTGGCAATATCCTTGTAAATTTTTTCTGATCCCTTTCAAATTTCACAACATCGCTGTTAGGGTATTGTTGTCTGGTGGGTGATCTTAGTCCTTCAGTGTTCTTGGTGACAGGTCATACTCTGTGTTTGGGCTTCCTGATGAGCTTTTGCCTGAAACTTCGATTCTCCTGCTCCTCGGATGCTGCCTGACCTGCTGTGCTTTTCTAGCATCACACTCTTGGCTTCCTGTTTCCAGACAAACAATTCTCCATTTTGCTGAGGGAGTTAATAAAACTGGCAGACAACACCAAGGGAGCTGGTCTGTCAGGAAATCATGAGTATTGAATATTGACCATTTTCAGGGAGGAGTTAGATATAGTCCTTATGGCTAAAGGCGCCAGTGGGTATGGGGGAGAAAGCAAGAACAGGAGAGTGAGTTGGATGATCAGCCATCACTATACTCAATGGCAAAGGCTAAATGGTCTACTCCTGTTATTATTTTCTGTTTCTGTGTCTTCAACTGACTGCACTTCAAAATTATACCATTTGTTTTAAAGCTGTCTGGTTTGTGCAAAGCATTTTGGGTGGAAGTTTATGGGAAGGATTGGTTGGGGGCCATACCAATTGGTCCCCTCTCAGAGTCATAAAGCACGGAAACAGACCCTTTGGTTCGACCAGTCCATACTGAACCTAATCCCAAAATAAACTAGCCCTACTGGCCTGCTCCTGTGCCATCCCCCTCCAAACCTTTCCTATTCCTGTGCCTATCCAAATGTCTTTCAAATGTTGTAATTGTACCTGCGTCCACCACTTCCTCAGGAGTTCGTTCCACACACGAACCATCCTCTGTGTAAAACATTTGCCCCTCATGTCTTTTTTAACTCTCTCTCCTCATGCCTTCAACATATGTCTCTTGTCTTGAAATTCTCCCATTCTAGAGTTAATGGTAGTTGTTTTTTACCTATCTGTACCTCTCATAGGTGGCAGACAGGCCCAGAACAAGTGCACCCTGCCACCAAATCAGACTGTGCCTGGGCTAATTGGAAGCTCTGCCTCCGTGAGAAAGAGCATGGCAATGGGTGTTGCTGGGAGTGCAGGCAGACTTATGCAGGAGGCCCCATGGAGCTCAGGGTGTCTTAGGTTCTAGGGTCTGTGGAACTGAGGGCAGGCTTGGTGTTGGGGGGGTGGGCTCAGATGGAAAGACACATTCCGGTCTGACTCGTCTTGTAGATAATTTCTCACCAACTTGCTGAATGGAGATGGTCCAGAGGAGGTTTACAAGAATAATCCCGTAACAAAGGGCTTGTCATATGAGGAGAAGTTAAGGACTCTAGGTCTGTACTCGATTGAGTTTAAAAGGTTATGGTGGATCTGATTGAAACCTATCGAATATTGAGAGGCCTGAATAGTGTGGATGTGAAGAAAATGTTGCCACCATTCGGAGATGCTACGACCGGAGGGCACAGCCTCAGAGTGAAGGGACAAACCTTTAGAACAGAGACGGGGAAGAATTTCTCTAGTCAGAGGGTGGGGAATTTGTGGAACTTATTGATGCAGAGGGCTGTGGAGGCCAAGTCATTGAGTATATTTCAGACAGAGGTAGATAGGTTCTTGATTGGTAAGGGGAGCAAGAGTTACAGGGAGAAGGCAGAGTAAGGGGGTTGAGAAACATCAGACAGGGTCGAGTGGTGGAGCAGACTCAATGGGCTGAATGGCCTAATTCTGCTCTTCTGTCTTGTGGTCAGAGATGATATTACATATGTCTGGAACAGGTTGGGCTTGAACCTTGTCCTTCATGTCCAAACATAGGACACTACCACTGCACCACAGGAGCTGACCAATCTTGTTCACTTCAAAGTAGAGCTTCAATATGACCTGTTTGTAAATCTCCAAATATTAATTTTCTTGCTGGCCTTTCCTTCTGAAGTGAATTGTAAAGAATGCCCAGGCAGGAAAGAAGAGGGGTAACTGTCATTTTGACTGGTACCTCCAACGGACATGTTGCATTAACTAATGATACTCTTCCCTCTTGCTTTCCGCCAATTTAAATATAAGGAGTGAAGATATCATTCACTGTCTGAGGGAATAACAGCCTGTCCACTCTTACCCACCTGCCCCAACCATATAATGACAGGGGTAGCTACTTATTGAGGTCAGTTTAGGTTTTAACAAACTCCAATCTACCCTTGATTGTTAACTTACTGTAATAAGTCAGCGAGTCTGACTGGAAGGGAATCTAATTTATTGCTGAACACCAAAATGGAGCCATTACTCATGATGAGGTCAGCTTTCGAAATGTTTTTTAACTTAAGCTATGTTTCCAATCAACCTGTTCACAGAGATGTTATTACATATCTCTAGAGCAGGTGAGACTTGAACCCTGGTCTCCCAGTCTAGTATTAGGGACACTACCACTGCGCCACACGAGTGCCTGGGTCTGCTTTATTTTGTTTCTCTTTTAAATTATTTTTCTCATCAACCTGTTCACAAAGATGTGATTGCAAACTCCTGGAGGGGGCATGTAGTATCCATCCAGCGCTAAGTTTTCTTTGTCTTCCTGTAAGAGTGATGACTTCAAATGAAGAGAATCCAAGATTAAAGGGTAAATGTTACCAGTGAATAATATTAATGGTTTAATATTGTTCAGATATTTACTGCTGAAATAACTCCAGAGAGGCCGGTATCCTGTCACCAAATCCACGTGGAGTGTCCTTGACACTGACCCAGTTCCATCAGGGACAGCTCTGAGTGAGCAGAACCCCTGACACACCTGTTTATATCTGTCAGCCAGGGCTCCTTGACTGAACCAGATTAACAGCCTCAATCAGGGAACTCACATTCTATGAGGTCCACATGGCTGACCTTGTTACAATTGCTACAACTGCTTATACTACTCTGTGTCATAACCTTCAATCTAAAGTTGTGAAGGAATTTCCACAGTCTTTGTACAATATTCAAAGTTTGTGAGAAGATTTGTAGCTCGGGTGCTCGTTGTTGTGTTCTGTTTGCCGAGCTGGGAATTTATGTTGCAGACGTTTCGTCCCGTGTCTAGGTGACATCCTCAGTGTTTGGGAGCTTCCTGTGAAGCGCTTCTGTGATCTTTCCTCCGGCATTTGTAGTGGTTTGAATCTGTCGCTTCCGGTTGTCAGTTCCAGCTGTCCGCAGCAGTGGTCGGTATATTGGGTCCAGGTCGATGTGCTTATTGATTGAATCTGTGAATGAGTGCCATGTCTCTAGGAATTCCCTGGCTGTTCTCTGTTTGGCTTGTCCTATAATAGGAGAAAGTGAGGTCTGCAGATGCTGGAGATCAGAGCTGGAAATGCGTTGCTGGAAAAGCGCAGCAGGTCAGGCAGCATCCAGGGAACAGGAGAATACTCAGATGACAAGCAACATGAATTCGACTGGGACAACACTACTATTATAGGACAAGCCAAACAGAACAGCCAGGGAATTCCTAGAGGCATGGCATTCATCCACAGATTCAATCAATAAGCATATCGATCTGGACCCAATATACCGGCCACTGCAGTGGACAGCTGGAACTGACAACCGGAAGCGGCAGATTCAAACCACTATAAATACCGGAGGAAACATCACAGAAGTGCTTCACAGGAGGCTCCCAAGCACTGAGGATGTCACCTAGACAGGGGACGAAACGTCTGCAACACAAATTCCCAGCTTGGCAAACAGAACCATGACAACTTTGTACAATATTTCCCTCTCTCTCAAATGTGAGTATGTTTCTTTTTCACCTAAAGTACAAATAGAGGGGTGATAGATTTAAGACAAATATCAGAGGCAGGCTCTTTACTCGGAGAGTGGTCAAGTCGTGGAATGCCCTGTCTGCCAATATAGTTAACTCAGCCACATTAGGGAGGTTTAAACAATCCTTGGATAAGCACATGGATGTTGATGGGATAGCGTAGGGAGACGAGCTGAGAATAGTTCACGGGTCGGCACAACATCGTGAGCCAAAGGGCCTGTTCTGTGCTGTATTGTTCTATAAAGTTGCTGAATGGAAAGAAGGAAAATTCTCCAATCAAAACACAGCCTGCTGATGTTAATGTAGACACAATGGACTGAATGGCTTTTTTCTGCACTGTAACTGTTAGTTAATTTCAGCATCACTGACCACAATTGCCCTAGCCTGTGTACAGCACAATCCCTACCCCTACCAGAGGGGCCTAGGCTGTTGACCTGTTTAGCCTTTGTGCTGGCTGGGTTCACTCGATGACCCTACTCACCAGCTGTTGTCTTCACAGATGTCGATGAGTTCTGGGAATGTACAGAAACACAAACCTGTTCGCTCGAACCACTGGGTGTGGAGAGCCAGGAGCAAGCAGCACGGCTTCAGCATTTACACAGAGCTGAGAGGAGAGCTGAGGAGGCTGAGGCGGCGGTGGAAAGGATCATGGGAGACCTTGAGAAAATGCGGTATGTGACCTTTATTTATTTCAGAAAACTTTCTTCCTTTCCTGTTCCCCCTGACCTCTAGAGGTTACAAATCTGAATGGTACAACACCAAGGGGAGCACTATGGAATCCTGGGCGACAGCTGGAATTAGTTTCTGAATTCTTTAACAATAAAATAAAAGGCATCTGTGATGGGGGTGGAGGGTGGGCGGAGGTTTGTGGTTCTGCGAAAGGGCAGCTGATGGAATATAAAAAGTCAATTAATAAATGTGGAGTTTAAAGCTGGTCTTAATAATGGTGATAAATCCCAAGTGGTTCACTAATGCCTTTTAGGGAAGGAAACTGCCATCCTTACCTGGTCTGGCCTATATGTGACTCCTGACCCATAGAAATGTGGTTGATTCTTAACAGCCCTCTGAAATGAACCATGACAATTAAGGATGGGAGAGTTGAAGACCAGGGTGCATTGTCTCAGAATTGAGAGGCGTTGAGATGAGGAGGAATTTAGTGTCTCAGAGGGTCTGGAACTCCTTGCCACAGAGAGCTGTAGGGGCAGAGTCCTTCTGTATATTTAAGGCTGAGATCAATAGATTCTTGATCAGTCGGGGAGTGAAGGTTACGAGGAAAGGGCAGGAAAGTGGATGTGAGGAATGTTGGATCAGCCATGGCCCTACTGAATGGTGCAGCAGGTTCAGTGGGCCAAATGACCTACGTCATTCCTATTTGTTATCGTCTTATGATGGGCCTTTCTAGTGACACCCCCGACCCAGGAAAAAAACAGCACAAAGGCATTGGAGTAACATTTAAAAAATTTTTAAAAATGAGTGAAAAAAATCTTGGGATGAATGATCTTGAAGGAAGAATCCCTACGTTTAAAATAGGCTGTTTCATTGATTTTAATAGGATGCTGTGAAATCCTTGATGGAAACTGTGGTGGGCTGTGTGGCTAACTGAGTTGAGCACACGCTGGTAATATTGTAGCAGCTCAACCACACAGGGCCGAAGTTGTCGACATCCAGATAATGTTGCTTGTGAGTTTTACGTCCAGCAGTGGCTTCAGTTCATTTCAGTCAGGCAAAGTCAATCTTGGCAACCCTTTTAAATGAAACCTGCACTGTTAAGATGGCTCAAAGAACGTGTTAAACACTGTAGGTGCTGACCAGCTGTTTATGCAGTTCCCGATTCCAAAAATAAAGTTGAGTGAATTGCCTCGCTAAATGTGCATCACATCCGACACCGTACACTGGTAAAGTTCGCCGCCACCCCACCACTGCCATCTTAAATATGATTTTGTGGCAAGCGAAACTGCACACGAGGCTTGATATAGTACAACCAATTTTTATGGCAGCTGTTGTACTGTGGTGGATTTGTTTGAATAGCTGCTTACATTACAATTAAAATCTGCACATCCATTGCCTGTATCCTGTGAGCAAACTTGATTAGAGTTAGAATTAGAATTCCTACAGCATGGAAACAGGCCCTTCGACCCAACAAGTCCACACCAAACCTCCAAAGTGTAGCCCACCCAGACCCATTCCCCTACATTTAACTCCTGACTAATGCACCCAACCTACGTATCCCTGAACATTGTGGACAATTTAATATGGTCAATCCACCTAACCTGCACATCTTTGGACTGTGGGAGGAAAATGGAGCACCCGGAGGAAATCCATGCAGACACAGGGAGAATGTGCACACTCTGCACAGACAGTTATGCGCACCCAGATCCCTGGCGCTGAGAGGCAGCAGTGCTAACCACTGAGCCACAGTGCCACCCCATCATTGGTCATGACTGGGAAATCTGCAATTTAGCTGTGAAACCAGCAGAGGGTGTCAGAGCGTTAAAAGGCTGGAAGTTTATTGGAAAAATTCTTTTGTTGTATAATTTTTTGTGGTTCATTGAGCGTGCCTCAAGGGTGTGTTTTAAATTGATTACAGACAATATGTGCAGGATTTCATGATAAATGCAGATGCCAGAGCTGGTACATCAACCACAAACACGATAGCAAACCTGCAGGAGGATGAAGACAGTGTCTACTTCAGCTCTTATGCGCATTATGGCATACATGAAGAAATGCTAAAGGTGAGGTTACATCAGTTAAACCTTCAAATGGGAACAAGCTGCAGCCCTTAGGCTCCTACTATCAGTCACGATTGTTGCCTTTTTGACTCGATTGTGACTAATTAATTTTTCCCATTGTGTGTCCAAAGAATGTTTAAATCTGCTGCAGAGTAATGCCTGATTTTTATTTTGTGAGAGTTAGCCTTCATTGTCAGAAGCTTGCTGGAAGTAATCTTGCTTCTGCAGGCAGGATGTTTATTTTCAAAAAAAAAGCATCAACTTTTTAAATCCAGGGCACAGTTCCAATTTCATTTGTACAGCATTTTTTTTAAAGTAACACCTTTCTTGCTTCCCATGTTGAATTGGATTAAAATTTGCAGGGATCTGTGAAATCACAAAATTGACAAACAAAATTACAACAGGGTGATCTGACACCAATCAGACTGTATTGACAATTGTATTGCAGCAGTTTGGCTAAAACCTGTGATGGAGGGAGTTATCAATACCTCAATTTCTTTGACAAGTTTTGCACCTTTACAAAGAAAGGAGTACATTATATACTTTAAGATATGATGAGGAGTTACAGATTATCATGGAATGTACGTCACCCATAGCACTCAACCTTAGCCCTAAAAACAATAATCCTTTGTGTCATTCCCTCACTGTCTTTCTGTTGTACAGACGTTTTGTTTAGGCTAAAATCTGCAGTTCGAAATATACAAGGAGCCATTAAGAAGTTTACTGAAGTTTTCTCAAACTTGTGGAATTTGTTTACATTCAGCCTGGTCCTGAAAGCTGTTTCTGATCTTTTGCCACAGTTCTTACACTGAACTATAACTTGAGGATTATCTCTCCACCCCCGAGGCCCCCAGCCTCATTCCTGATGAAGGGCTTTTGCCTGAAACATCAATTCTTCTGCTCCTCTGATCTTTTGCCATAGTCCATTTACTGAACTATAACTTGAGAATTGGTCAATTTTTCACATCATGCAATGTTAAATGTTCCCCACAGTGCCACACCAACCTTAATGATGGATAAGATGGAACAGCATATTTAATGGAGAAGTACTGCATTTTCATTATTTCTACAGCATTGTTGAACATTAAGGGATACAGAGTAAGGTTAAAAAGAATGCACCCTGATTGGTAGGATATGACATTGGCAGGAGAATTGACATTTCGGGCAAAGGCCCTTCATCAGGAATGATGCTGTGAGCTGAGCGGGTGGAGAGATAAATGACAAACCTGTTTATCTCTCCACCCCCGAGGCCCCCAGCCTCATTCCTGATGAAGGGCATTTGCCTGAAACATCAATTCTTCTGATCCTCGGATGCTGCCTGACCTGCCGTGCTTTTCCAGCACCACACTCTCGACTCTGATCTTCAGCATCTGCAGTCCTCACTTTCACATTGGGTTAAATTAAAACAAAGAACTGCAGATGCTGAAAATCTGAAACAAAAACCAATATTATTGGAAAAACTCAGCAGATCTGGCAGCATCTGTGGAGAAAGAAACAAAGTTAATGTTTCAAGTCCAGTGATCCTTCTAAGCTGAGGGTCAAGAAAACAACTTGATCTTATCCAGTCTCTCATCATCGTTGAAATGCTCCATCCCAGGCAACATCCTGGTGAATCTCCTCCACATCCTCCAGTACTGAATGAGCTGAACTTGCCCCAATTTGAATATCGAGAAAGGATGAAGCCATTATTTTCAGCCTCAGTTCCAAACTTCAGCTTCTAATCACTCAGTCCACCCTTTACTTTGTCAATAACCTGAGATTATACCGGTGTGTTTGGGAATTTGGTGTCACGTTTGATGTGCTGCTGGCCTTGAATTTATGCCGTTCTATTACTGTATATCTCCATTCCCTGAACCTCTCTCCCACACTCTCCTCTTTTATATCACTTCTTACCAACCTCTTTGCTTAAGCATTTGGACATTTGGTCTCACATGTGGCTTGGTATCATACTTTGTCTTACAATGTCCCTGTGAAATACATTAGGTTTTATAAGGTGCTGTATAAGTTGTCGCTCGAGAAGTAAATGTGTAAGGTTAATCATACATTGACCATTCTCACAGTGAGTTGGTTACAAAACTAATAAGGGAAGTGAAGCATATCCTCAATTGTCCCCCAACCCCAGCACGTGGTATATTGCCTTTAGTTTGAGTCACTGAAACCCAGAGAGCATGTATTGGTCTTCGATGAACTTCAGCTCAGACCACGAGAAAAATGCCACGCTTGAATTGAGAAGACAGGTTGCTCTCTTCCCTTGGCCTGCTCATTGTGCCATATCTTTCAACTGGGAATGCTATCGCCTCTGGACTCAACACTGACTTTTATCATTTTGGACCAGCATCCATTTTGTTCCAGAAACAGAAACAATTGCTGGAAAAGCTCAGCAGGTCTGGCAGCATCTGTGGGGAGAAACCAGAGTTAACGTTTTGGGTCTCGGAACTGACTAACTCTGATTTCTCTCCGCAGATGCTGCTGGAACTGCTGAGCTTTTCCAGCAATTTGTGTTTTTGTTTCTGATTTACAACATCCACAGTTGTTTCAGTTTTGATTCGTTTTGTTCCTTTCTCATTGCTTATTTTGTTTCTTTCAACCGGAAACACACACCTGCTCCTTCCTTTCCTTGCTTTGTTTCCTTTCCTCCTTCCTTTCTCCCCAGCACCAAACCTATTGGCCCTGGAAGACTAATTTTCCTGCCATTCAATTTCTCCTGTCTTCCAACCTTTCACAGCCTTCCATTTTTGTCCTTGCCCTAATTATGTCTCTAACTCTTCCCACTTCTGATGAGAGTGCCACAGACATGAAACATGAGTTTTGTTTCTCTCCCTATTTGTTTGCTACCGAACATCAGAAAATAATAGCAAGGAACAAGAATAGGCCACTTCGCCCTTTCAGCCTCCCTCACCCTCCAATATCTGATCTAATTTTAACCTCAGCTCTACATTCCTACATATCCAGCCCCCCCATATCTATCTATCTCTGCCTTAAAAATATTTAATGGGAGTTCTAAAGACGCTCAACCCCCTGAGAGAGAAGAAAACACGACCTGCTGAGTTTTTCTTTTCTTCATTTTCTGTTTTTATTCTATCGATGTGGTCTGTAGTTTAGGGGTTAGAGGGATGTAGTGATTGGAACCAGGTGGACCTTGTTGACTACAAGCTCCTTGATTGGGATGGTCCTGGCCAACCAGTATAAATGGGGCATAGAATCTCGTCAATCTAGAGGACTGACTTTGAGCTGCCTGGCCACTGTGCACGAGTGAATAAAGGGTGACAGGCTATTGGTCTCTGTGCAGTTACTTCAAGGGGTGAAAAATCAAGCAATTGTAAATGGAAAAACAAATTCGAGAGAGTGGCTGAGAAACTCTTTCCTTTATTGATGCAATCTGAACGCAGGCTTGGCGCTGTTTGGTATTGAAATTAAGGAGGAGCTTCTCCACACCACGGAATTGGAAATCTAGAACTCGTTTTCCAAAGAGCTCTTGCTGGTTCAGTTGGAATTTTCAAGATGAATTTGAACTGGCTAAGGGTGGAGAAGGACAAGGGAACATAGGACGGAGAGAGCATGGTCTGCCTTTGGCTGATATCTATCGCAGTGACAATTTCCTGCATTATCTTGATACCCTTTGTAGCAGCTAGAAAGCTTAGTGATTTCTGTCTCAAACATGCTCAACAATTGAGTTTCCCTGGCATTCTGGGGTAGAGAATTTCAAATGTTCACCACCCTCCTCTTCTCAGTCTTAAATGGCCTGCCCTTTATTCTGAGACTTTATCCTTCTGAATCCACTCCTCACAGCCCAGGGAAGACACGTTTCCGACATCTATTCTGTCTATCCTTTGAACAATTTTTGAGGTTTCAACGAATCTCCTCTCATTTTTCTAAATTCCAGAGAATACAGGTCCAGCCTTCTCAGTCTCTCCTCAGAACAATCGTACCATGGCAGGATTCAGTCCAGTGAACCTTTGCACTACCCCAATGTCCATTAGACAGTAAGAAATAGGAACGGGAGTAGGCTGTTCAGCCCTGACGTCTCCTCTGCCTTGATTCCCCAACTGATCAAGAATCTGTCGATCTCCGCCTCAAACACGGATTAGGACTCTGCCCCACAGCCCAATGTGGGAAGGAGTTCCAAACACACTCAACCCTCTGAAAGATGGAATTGCTTCTCATCTCAGTTTTAAATTGTCACCTGTTTATCCTGAGACTATATGCCCTCTCGTCTTAGACTCTCCCATGAGGGGAAACATCCTCTCAGCATTTGCACTGTCAAGCCCCCTAAAATTCCTGTACGTTTCGGTGAGATCACCATGTCATTCTTCTTCAGTGAGTAGAGTCCCAACCTGTTTAACGTTTGCTCATTAGATAAACCCTCCATACCAGGGATTATCCTTCTAAACCTTCTCTGACCTGCCTACAGTGAAATGATATCTTCCCTTAAATAAAGGGACCAAAGCTGCTCTCACTATCCCAGAAATGGTCTCCCCGACATCTTGTACAATTGCAGTAAGCCTTCCATATGCTTGTACTCTAAACCCTGTGAAATAAAGGCCAATATTCCATTAGCCTTCCTCATTACCTGCTGTATCTGTGTCCTAGCTTTCTCTGCCTTGTACCCTCCAGTTCCTTTGTATTGCAGCTTTTCTCCCTTAACTAATTTTCTGTTCTTTTGTTCTCCCTTCCAAAATGAACAACTTCACATTTACCCACTCCATTCTCCATTTACAAACTTTTTGCCGAGTTACTTCATCTATTATTATCTCTCTGGAAACTGTTTGTATCCTTGTTGCACCTTGCCTTTCCAGCTATTTTTGTGTTCTCTGCAAATTTAGCGACAGTATATTTGCTTTCTCCATGTCATTAATAAATGTTGGAAACAATTGTCGACCCAGTCTACTCCCTGTGGAACCCCAATGGTTACAGGTTGCCAATCCAAATAAGAACCCTTTATACTCACTCACTGATTCTTGCCCATTAACCAATTCTCTATTCAGGCCAAATATACTACCTTGGACAGTGTGGGCTCTTACCTTAACACTTAACCTTTAGTGAGGTACTTTGATGAATGTCTCCTTGAAATCCACAATCAACACCGTTGCCGAAAGAACGGGGACTGACTGTACACATTACTCCACCTGCAAACTTAATAAAGTTCAATGCAATTGGAGCAAGACATTTTTACTTCTGTAATTGAATCCTTTGGTCATCAAGACCCACATGCCATGTGCTTTGTTAGTTGTTTGCTGCTCGCGAGCTCCCATTGACTCCTCAACAAGGACACCCCTGCCCCTTTTGGACATTTAACGTTTTCCAACTCTCATCATTTAATAAATGCTCTGTATCTCCGTTTCTCCAACCGAAGTGATAATCTCACACTTATCCAAATCGTATTCCACTCACTGAACCTGTGTAAACTCCTGGGAAACCTGTCTGTGTTAACCTCTCGACACCCATACTCCCATCCAGGTTTGTGTCACCTGCAAATTTGTAAATATTGTGTTTGGTTCCAAATCCACAGCATTGATTCTAATTCTGAGCAGTCAGTTGGGACAAATGCAGCTAAGTAGGGATGTGGTATAGATCAGTGAAGTGAACGTACCTTAGGAGCAGGAGTAGGCCATTCGACTCCTTGAGCCTGCTCCATTCAGGCAGCACAGTGGCTCAGTAGTTAGCACTGCTGCCTCGATTCCAGCCTCGGGCAACTGTCTGTGTGAAATATGGACATTCTCCCAGAGTCTGCGTGGGTTTCCTTCGGGTGTTCCGGTTACCTCTGAAGATGTGCAGGTTAGGTGAATTGGCCATGCTAAATTGTCCATAGTGTCCAGGGATGTGTAGGTTAGGTGCATTAGGCAAAGGCAAATGTAGAGTAGTAGGGTAGTGAAAGGGGTCTTACTCTTCAGAGGGCCGCTGTGGACTTGTTGAGCCGAAGGATTCTATGTTTGTGGCCTTAACGTCTCGTTCCTGTTTATCACCAGTAACAGTTGATTCCTGACTATGAAGGATGCCAATTTTAAAGGTATTCCATTGTTCTGTCAAAAATATACAAGGATGTTGGAGGGTTTGAGCTACAGGGAGAGGCTGAATAGGCTGAGGCTATTTTCTCTTGCGTGTCGGAGGCTGAGAGGTGACCTTATAGAGTTTTATAAAATCATGAAGGACATGGATAGGGTAAATAGACAAGGTCTTTTCCCCAGGCTCAAAAACTAGAGGGCATTGGTTTAAGGTGAGAGGTGTAAAATTTAAAAGAGACCTAATGGACAACTTTTTCACGCAGAGGGTGGTGCCTGTATGGAATGAGCTGCCAGAGGAAGTGGTGAAGGCTGGTACAATTACAACATTTAAAAGGCATCTGGATGGGTATATGAATAGGATGGGTTTAGAAGGATATGGACCAAATGGGACTAGATTAATTTAGGATATCTGGTTGGCATGGACGAGTTGGACCGACGGATCTGCTCCTGTGTTATACATCTCTATGACTCTTATGTCTCCCAAATTCTAATGTCTGTAAACTAAAGTATGTCCTAAATTCAACTGCCAGTGTTTTAGCCATAGTATTTTTCATCCCTTAAGCACTGCTGTGCTGACACAGTATCATGTGCCACTCTCTGGGGAAGAAAATTCTGAAGATTCTTTACCATCTGAGGGAAATAAACCACAATGAAATTTAACCATGAATTAGGTTCAGGGGCTGAAGTATTTTTTTAACATAGTCTGTAAAGCGACCAAATGTATACATTTCTGTCTTCAGGGGATGGGGATGACATGAAATGGACTGTCTGTTGAGTTTTCTTTTATAAAGTGAAAAACAAATAACTTCAGAAGCACTGATGCTTAAAATCACATCAAGAGCTGTAATTGATGAAGTTCAGGCAGAGCTGATTATTGAGGACTCTTGGCTCTGTCAGTCCGATCACTTTCCAACCCAGTGCCTTGGTGATTGATACGGAGTCCTCTGGTTCTGGATGTCTGAGCAGGTTCAGCTGCCAAGTAGCTGCCTTGTGGGACTCTGTTAAAGATTGCAATGCCTGCTCTGAGTCTGGCTTCACTCACTGCCACAAGTTTACAATTCCGTTTTGGAGAGGCAGGAACATGGTGGTAATGTCGCTGGACGAGTAACCCAGATTCCCAGGTTAGTGTCACGAGGGACATGTCCCAATGTGGCAGATGATGAATCTTGAATTCAATAAAATCTGGAATTATAAACTAGTCTAATGTTGACCTTGTAACCACTTCTTTCCCTACCACCTAAGAGGAGGCGATGGAATACCTAGTGGTATTATCATGGAACTGTTAATTGAGATACCCAGGTAAAGTTCCGGGTAACCGGGTTCAAATCCAGACATGACAGATGGTGAAATTTGAATTCAATAAAAATCTGGAATTAAGAGTCTAATCATGGCCATGAATCCATTATTGATTGTCGGAAAAACCCATCAGGTTCAATGATGTCCTTTAGGGAAGGAAATTGCCCACGTGTGAGTCCAGACCCACAGCAATGTGGTTGACTCTTAACCTCAATCAGGAATGGACAATAAATACTGGTTTAGCCAGCAATGTCCTCATCCCCGAAATGAATGAATGCACAAAAAATGTTGATTATTGTAAAAACTTATTTGATTCTCTCTGCTGGCTGCACCCTCCAGCCAGCAATGAGATTGGGCTTCACCCAAAACGTCAAATCTCCTGCTCCTCGAATGCTGCCTGAACTGCTGTGCTTTTCCAGCACGACACTTTCGACTCTAATCTCCAGCATCTGCAGTCCTCACTTTCGCCTGACAATGAGGTAGACTCTTAACTGCCCTCTGGGCAATTAGGGATTGGCAATAGATACAAAGCTCATGTTTCTCGAGCATCTTTTTAAAAAAATCTGCCAGTCAAATTTGAATCAATTTTAACCTCTGTACTCAGTCTTACAGAGCAAGAATTCCTATTTTTAATTTCCCTCTCAAATGTTTCCAGTATTCTGCTCCTTTTAATTCTGACTGAAGGAGGCTTTCTGTTCGATTAGATTGTACGGTCAACCAAGGGACAAACATGCAAATCCTGAGCTATCAGTTAGGATGAATTTTTGACCTCTAAATGCATATGCAAAATAAAAATCTTCATGTTATTTGTATAATGAGGAGAAGGGAAGAAATTATGAATATTTTAACAGTGGATGCATTTTAAGATTGATCATTTAAGCTGTCTGTTTGCTTGTCTGTAAATTTGCAGGATAAAGTGCGGACTGAGAGCTACAGAGATTTCATGTACTGCAACCCCCATATTTTCAAGGACAAGGTAAGAACCACGTCACCAATGGTGCAGTTGCTGCAGTGTTTAGTAAGAAGCCTCCAGAGGTAGGCAATCACTAGCGATAGAATTTATCCCTGAAAGGATTTGATTCAATAGCCTCTGAGTTTATTACGGTATGGATGGGGTTTTTTTTTCAGCAAGTGGAGACTGGAGTGTGCTGATAACAGAAGTACAGATCTTTGTTGTCATTGTACAGTGCAGTATCCCATAACTGGTATCTGCTACATATAATGGGACAGCTGGGGGAAGCAATTTTGCGTTGTTTACTTGCACCTTGCTCGTAGAAGCTGGAATGTGCAGAGAAACGTAGGAATGCATTGGGCTGCAGTTTGTTTGGGTAACCACAAAGTGTAAAGAACACATTATATCCCCCTCATTTCATTTATTCCTGAAAACCCTTCAGTTCCCTCTTGAATGTATGAATGCTCTGTGCTTCCTCTGACTCCTTGGCTGTCCACGTTAGCCACCTTTTCCAGGTGAAGTACTTAAACATGAATCCTTTCCTCACCTTCCCTTTACTCAGTTATAGTCTGTGCTCCCTGAAATTAAAGTTATCTATATTTGGTTACTGATACCACAGCAAGACTTCACTTAAAGTTATGTCTGTGTTCCTGAAAGTAGCAACTTTTTAAGTGAAGAAACTTTAAGTGAATCATGTGCTCACATAGGAATCAGTGTTAAAGCCGGGGTTGGGTTTTGCCAGACATTTCTCGTCTGGGAAAGGCAAAGTTCATGTTGCAATACTATCCCCTCTTCAGGACTCTGGGTGGGTGTGGGGGAGCTGCAGATAAATGGGGTGGCTGGGGTGCAGAGTGGTGAAGTGGGGATAGGTGAAGAAGGGTAGAGGGTACGACCTGGTTGGTCAGTGGGAGAAATGAATCCGCTTGGTGGCTGGGAGCAGTGGAAGGGAGGGGAGGGGCTGGGAAGGGAGACGGGGAATGGGAAGGGAGGTTATTTGAAATTGGAAAACTCAGTAATGAGTCCTCTTGGCTGTAGACTGCCCAGGCAGAAGATTAAGTGTTGTTCCTCCAATAGGAGCTGTAGTTTGTTTTGGCAATGGAGGAGGCCAAGGATGGTCATGTTGGAAAGGGACTGGGAACGGGATTTGAAATGGGTGGTGACTGGGAGGTCAGGTTGGCCCCTATGGGCCCGGCTGTAATGCTCGATGAACTATTCCCTAAGTTTACGTTTGGACTCCCCGATGTAGAGAAGACCACACCGGGAACACCTGATGCAGTAAACTAGGTTGGAGGAGAGGCAGGTGAACCTCTGTCTCACCTGAAAGGACAGTTTGGGGCCCTGGGTAGAGGTGAGAGGGGTGGGGTACCGGCAGGTTTTGCATCTTTTCTGGTTGCAGGGGAAAATACCTGGGGATTCGGCAGTGGGGGTGGCGTGAACAGAGGACTGTTGGAGGGAATTGTCCTTGGGGAAGGCAGAGTGGGGTGGGGTGGGGAAGATGTTCTTGGTGGTGGGGTCTAGTTGGAGTTGGTGCAAGTGTTTGATGCTAATGTGTTGGATGTGGAGACTAGTGGGGTGGTAGATGAGGACAGAGGGACTCTGTCTTTATTGCTGGGGGGATGGAATGGGGAATGGAGATGGTGCAGTGGAGGGCTGTCTGGATGATCGAGGGGGGAAAAGCACGTTGTTCAAAATAGGTGGACATCTGGGATGCTCATGAGTGGAATGTCTCCTCGTGCGAGCAGTTATGGAGGAGGCGGAGGAATTGGGAGAATGGGATGGAGTTTTTGCAGGACACTGGGTGGGAGGAGGTGTAGTCCAGGTAGTTATGGGAGTCTGTGGGCTTGTAGTAAAATTCCATCTGGAGACTGTTGCCGGAGATGGAGATGGTGAGGTCCAGAGAGGGGAGGGAGGTGTCCTAGATGGACCAAGTGAATTGAAGTGCAGGATGGAAGTTGTGGGCAAAGTTGATGAACTGCTCCAGTTCAGCCTGAGTGCAGGACGCTGCAACCTTCCCCTGCAACCAGAAAAGATGCAAAACCTGTGGGATCTCCATCCAGGGCCCCAAGCAGTCCTTCCAGGTGAGACAAAGGTTCACCTGCCTCACTTCCAACCTAGTTTACTGTATACAGTGCTCCCGCTATGGCCTTCTCTATATCAGGGCAACCAAACATAAACTCAGGGCATGTTTTGCTGAGCTTCTCAGCTGGGTCCGCAGGGGCCAACCAGACCTCCCATTCACCACCCGTTTTAATTCCCGTTCCCAAGCCCTTTCCAACATGCCCATCCTTGGCCTCCTCCATTGCCAAAACAAATCACAGCTCCTATTGGAGGAACAACACCTCATCTTCTGCCTGGGCACCCTTCAGCCTGGAGGACTGAACATTGAGTTCTCCAATTTCAATTAACCTTCCTCCCCATCCCCAACTTCTTTCCCAGCCCCTCCCCCCTCCCTTCCACTGTTCCCTGCCACCAAACAGATTCAATCCTCCCATTGACCAACCAGGTTGTACCTTCTGCCTGTGTTCACCTATCTCCACTTCACGACCTTGCCCCCATCTCTCCCTTTATCTGCAGCTCCCCCACATACACCCCCAGTCCTGAAGGAGGGTGACACCTGAAAATTCAGCTTCTGCAACTCCTGATGTCCCTGGCTTGGTGAGTTCTTCCCACCTCAGACCAGGTAAGGATGGCATATTTTTGTGAAGGACATTAATGAGTCAAATTGGGTTTTGTGACAATTGGCAATTTCCTGCTCATCAGTAGATTCTTAATTCCAGAGTTTTATAAAATTGAATTCAAATTCCATCATCTGTCATGGTGAGAATTGAACCCAGGTCCCCAGAACAATAATCCCGAAAGATGTCTCCCTCGGTGTGACCGATGACCTTCTGTACAGTCTTTATTCAGGTGTCAGCTGGCAGTTGTTATCATTTGAAGTTGGTTAGATGTCCTGCAAATGTTTCCAGCTGGACGTTAGGAAGTGGAGGGGGAGGTGGTGGTCTCACAGGCTCTGCAAAGACAGAAATCCTGATGTTCCATTTCAATGAAGAGAGATTTGACCAAAAGCAGACATTATAAATCAGTGAGCTAACTTGTGAATGATCTATCATGTCTAAATGTTCCATCAGGCTGGTGAGGATCTTTGTGTATGTCAAACTACCACGTGTTATCTCTAGCACTTTGCAGTATTCTGCTAAAGAATCGTTCTGAAATGGATGAAGGTCAAACAAGTCAGTAGAAAAGAACATTCTTTTATCTGTTTTCAGGGTGTGAGCAATGATGGCGCAGCTTCATTTACTGCTTATCTCGAATTTTCCCATTTTAATGTTAATTACAATTTATGGTCTGTATTGGATCCTTGAACACACATTACTGTCCACCTAAAGACCCATAACTCATTTAAAAAGAAAGCAAACTTTAGCAGGAAGGAACCCAACCCAAAATGAAGATCATTCAAACTTTAATTAACATACAGCTTTATTTGCAGTATCAATCGTATGTTCCACTTCAAATAGTTGATACAACAAAACTACAAATTGCAAAACCACAAATACTTGCCCCACAATGTGGCACCTCATGCAATTTCAAAGTCTTCTCGCTTAATTTTCTGTAGGCAGTCTTCATTCACTCCAGTTTGTCCACGAGTTGTATTCTGCAGTGGCTGTTTTCCATCCAAGGTTCAACTTATGATTAACATCAATAAGGTGGACTTTCCCTTGAGTCATTCCTGATGAAGGGCTCCTGCCTGAAACATTGACTCTCCTGCTCCTCGGATGCTGCCTGACCTGCTGTGCTTTTCCAGAATTACACTCTCAACTCTCCCTTGAGTCATGTCAATCCTGATGCTGTAGCCTTCCGGAGTTCCTTTTAAACTGTCTCATCAACAGCACTACAATTCTCAGTCTGCAGTTTTTCTGCCTGCCTGAGTTATTCACATCACTTTCAGATTCAGTTCCTTGCAGCTCGCCCATACATCGCTCGTCCATACATCACTTCCCTAAGACCTTCTGAAGTTCTACTTTCTTCTCACTGTCCAACAGAAAAAACAGCTTTTGTTGACCAGAGCTTTTCTTGGTGCTGCTGATACAAATTCTATGTTTTGCAACTGGGCTGCAACAGGGGGTGGTGGGCGTTTGGAACGCGTTGCCAGCAGAGGTGATAGAGGCAGGCATGGTAGATTCATTTAAGATGTGTCTGGACAGATGCATGAGTAGGTGGGGAGCAGAGGGATACAAATGCTTAGGAATTGACCGACAGGTTTAGACAGTGGATTTGGATTGGCTCAGGCTTGGAGGGCCGAAGGGCCTTTTCCTAGGCTGTAAATTTTCTTTGTTCTTTGACACAGCTTGAGTTCACTTTAATCAGCCATTTATTGTAAGCATTCATATCCATAGCAACCTCAGCCAGTATTTACATCTTC
Organism: Chiloscyllium plagiosum; assembly: GCF_004010195.1. Taxonomy (NCBI): domain Eukaryota; kingdom Metazoa; phylum Chordata; class Chondrichthyes; order Orectolobiformes; family Hemiscylliidae; genus Chiloscyllium; species Chiloscyllium plagiosum. The sequence continues at coordinate 5,740,872 of NC_057725.1, forward strand.
AAAATAATTTCATATCCAAGATGAATTAGTCCGTTCCAAAATTCTCCCCATTTTTCACTTTGAATGTGATGGTGCTTTCACAAAAGAAAACACAGGTTTTTCCAAAGATCAGTGCTCTTCTACACTAACTTGATACCTGCTTCCATTTATTCTTTTCAAAATCTAGTAGTATGGCTTTCCCTTTGGAATGTACATTTTGAGTTGAATCTATCATGTGCTTTACACCATACAAACATTTGTCAGTTCTGGTTTGAGTAATGGTGCCAATGTTTGTGCAAATGAAGATAGTTAATGTTGTAAAAGTAATATCTAAAATTCAGTGCACCCATGCCTACAGTCACGTTCCTCATGGTTTGATAATTAAAGATTCAGGTTGCTGGTAACAGCTAGCTAACTTCTCCCCATCAAGTACAGTTTCACACTTGGACTTCAAAAATAATCCCCAGCTCCTCGACTTCGTGACATATTTTGCACTTTCAGCTTCTCGTATTTGACCTTTCCATGGTAACTTACATCAAGGATGTTTGTCCAGAGTTTGTGTCAAGTCAGTTTGGTCGCTTGTGCCTCCAACAGACCCCTCAGCCCACCCCATCTCAGCAGCTTTTCCAGAGGATTTATTAACCATCAATCAAGTTAATTGTTTGAACGAAGCATTGTTGCTGACATTAATTTCTTTTATTTCCTCATTTTCACAAGTCATTTGGTTCCATAACATTTCGACATTTTCTCTGTTGTCCTCCATGAAGAAAGACACAGTGACTAGTGGGGTACCGCAGGGATCAGTGATGGGACCGCAGCCTTTTACAATATATATTAATGATATAGAAGATGGTATTAGTAATAGCATTAGCAAATTTGCTGATGATACTAAGCTGGGTGGCAGGGTGAAATGTGAGGAGGATGTTAGGAGATTACAGGGTGACCTGGACGGGTTAGGTGAGTGGTCAGATGCATGGCATGTGGATAAATGTATGGTTATCCACTTTGGTGGCAAGAACAGGAAGGCAGATTACTATCTAAATGGAGGAGAAAGCGAGGTCTGCAGATGCTGGAGATCAGAGCTGAAAATGTGTTGCTGGAAAAGCGCAGCAGGTCAGGCAGCATCCAGGGAACAGGAGAATCGACGTTTCGGGCATAAGCCC
>NC_057725.1:5742321-5753532 GCF_004010195.1 Chiloscyllium plagiosum
TGTGTGCTGTTCTGGTCTCCAAATTTGAGGAAAGACATTCTGGCTATTGAGGGAGTGCAGTGTCGGTTCACGAGGTCAATTCCTGGAATGGCGGGATTACCTTACACTGAAAGACTGTAGCGACTGGGCTTGTATACCCTTGAGTTTAGAAGACTGTGAGGGGATCTGATTGAGACATATAAGATTATTAAAGGATTGGACATTCTGGAGGCAGGAAAAATGTTTCCGCTAATGGGTGAGTGCCGCACCAGAGGACACAGCTTAAAAATACAGGGTAGACCATTTAGGACAGAGATGAGGAGAAACTTCTTCACCCAGAGAGTGGTGGCTGTGTGGAATGCTCTGCCCCAGAAGGCAGTGGAGGCCCACTCTCTGGATTCATTTAAGAAAGAGTTGGATAGAGCTCTCAAGGATTGTGGAATCAAGAGTTATGGAGATAAGGCAGGAACAGGATACTGATTGAGGATGATCAGCCATGATCATATTGAATGGTGGTGCAGGCTCGAAGGGCAGAATGGCCTACTCCTGCACCTATTCTCTAAGATAGTTATTCAGTTTTTTTCCCAGCATTTCAGGGTTAAAAATTCCCCGTCTCCATCAGTGCTCGACACTTTTGACATTTCTAATTGTTTTCAATTCACATCGTTAGAGAAGCTTTTAAAGTCTGCCTTTGCCTTTTCTTTTTCTGCATTCTATCAATGCTTATCACTTTTTTTGGTAACTTCATAAGCAACTTCCTTTCAACTTTTAATCTTTAACTTGCTTTTCTAACTGTGCTAGATTTCTTTTTCTTCTCATTCACGGAATAAGAATATTGAATGGCCTGGACAGAGTGGACATTGGGAAGATCTCTCCATTGGTAGGAGACACTAGGACCCGAGGGTACAGCCTTAGGGTAAAGGGAAAACCTTTTAGAATGGAGATAAGGAGAAACCTCTTCAGCCAGAGAGTGGGGAATCTGTAAATCCATTGCCACAGAAGGCTGTGGAGGCCAGGTCATTGAGTATATTTAAAACAGAGATTCTTGATTGCCACGGGGATCATAGGTTATGGGGAGAAAGCTGGAAAATGGGTTTGAAAAACCTCCTAGCCATGTTAGAGCAGACCTGATGGACTGAATGGCCTAATTTCTGCTCCTATGTCTTATGGGATGTTGGTGTTGCTGGCTGGGCCAACATTGGTTGCCTATCTGAGTTGTAGTTGAGAAGTTGGTGATGAATTACTTTCCTGAACTATTGCACTCTACATCTTAAAAATTCATTCACAGAATGTGCATGTCACTGGCTGGGTCAGCATTTATTGCACATTCCTCATTGCCCAGAGTGCAGTTAAGAATCAACCACATTGCTGTGGGTCTGGAGTCACACGTAGGCCAGACCAGGTTCTGACACAGACTTCCTTCCCTAAAGGACATTAGTGAACTGAATGGGTTTTTTCTGACAATCCACAATGGATTCATCATCACTCAATCACTCAACTCTTAATTCTAATTTGTACCAATTGCAGCAGTGGGATTTGAACTCTGGTCCCCAGAACATTGATTGGACGGCTGATTAACAAGCTAGTGATCATAACACAAGGCTATCACAACTCCAACATACACATTCTCTCACCCTCCTGACTTTACCTTGTCGATGCTGGACACGCTTTGGGCACACAGGATGTGAGTTACTCACTGCAGGGTTCCTAATCTCTGACTTGCCATGGTATTGATATGGCTCGTCCGGTTCAGTTTCTGGTCAACAATAATCAACCCCCTCCAAGAGGTTGATATTGGGAGATTTCGCGACGGTGTATCAAGGGACGATCAAAAGATTATCTCTTGTTTGAGATGGTCATTGCTTGGCACTTGTACGGTGTGTGTATTACTGGGCACTTGTCTGGATTGTTCTTGACATTAAGCCTGGATATTGTCGAGATCTTGCCGAATTTGAACATGGTTTGCTTCAGTATCTAAAGAGTCATGAATGGTGCTGAATGCTGCGATCATTGGTTAACATCCCCACTTCTGACCTTATGATGAAGGGAAGGTCATTGATGAAGCAGCTGAAGATGGTAGGGCCAGGGACACGACCCTGAGGAACTCCTGCAGAGATGTCCTGGAGCTGAGATGACTGACCTCCCACAGCCATCTTCCCCCGTGCCAACCAGTGGACAGTGCCCCCTGCTCAGCCCCAGTGCCCATTGACTTCAGATTTGCTCAAGTTCCTCAATGCCATGCTTTGTCAAATTGTCCTACAAACAGCAGCGTACCTGATTTGGGAATGTGATTCGAGGCTATGTTTAAGGGAAAAGGTGATCCCAGACAGCTCAGCTCGAGAGAGAATGTAATAGTTTCCTTTTCCTTCTCCTTCTCCTTCCTCCTTTCTAACTCATCCTCCCCCATCTTTGCCACTTCATCTCCCTCCTGTTCTGCTCAGACTCCTCTCCCTTATCTTCCCCTCCCACTTTTATGTTTCCCTCTTCCTCCTCTCCCAATCCTTCTCTTTTCCTCCGTCCAGCTCCTCTTCTGCCCTCCTCCTCCGTTCATCGTACTCCTTCTCTCCTCTCCCCTCCCCTCCCACCTCCCCCACACCCCCCTACCCCACTCCTCTTTTCCCTCTCCTCCTCCTCCTTTTGAAGAGTTCACTATGAGACTGGTGCCCTTGTGATGACAGATTGTGGAGGATACAGTAGATCACTGACTTCCGCAAGCACTCTGTCCATGCTTCTGCACACTAAAGGTGCTCTATAAATGCACATTGTTGTACCACGCAATTGTATAACACAACTGCTCTTAATTGTGGAGAGTTAAAGTCTGCTGACATCTATTCAGTGTTTGTTTAATGCAAAATCTTTATTAAAAAAAGACTAAGACACGGACCTAAGACCAAAAGCAATTCAGGTTTGATGGTAGACTTTCATTATTTTTAATATCTGTGCTTCTGAAATGTGTTTGAAAATCCATTCTTATCTTCTGCATTAAAATGAGCTGAATCAATTTTGCAATGACAGCATTTCCCATGTAGAATACATGGATGAGCAGAGCTTCTGATAAAAGTCTGTTTGTTACAGTTCAGTGCAGTCCTCGTAAACGTGATCCCACATTATTACAGCTGCTTTATCAATGGTTTCCTATTTGCTGTCATTGGAAAGCTCAAAGGAACTTTAACTGAAATGTAGGAAATTTATGGTAATACATCAAATTAATTTATTAATTCGAATGAAATCCTACAGCTAAGCATCATTTTAGTGATGCGGTCCTTGAATTTTAGTCACACTCACGTACAGGGCTTATTATCCATTTTAACTAATTGTATATGTAAATGAATGAAAATAGATTAAATAACCTTCCATCCTTCCCTGTACAGAATTCAAGATTATAGTTGTATTTAATCCAGTTTTTTGTTCAGTGGTGTTTTGGTGCAAGATTTAACATCATTGTGGGGAGATGGTTGGAATTACAAACAGCATTCACAGTTGGACAATACAATGAATGTGAAACTGTCTAATGGCTGCAGTTAATTCTTTGAGACTATAGTACATTACTGAGCAGTATTTAATCACTATGTGATAGTTTAACATGACAAAATATTAAATTGAGTGTTTTCCTTGAAAATATAATTTTGGATCTTATTTTAGATGTCAGTAAATAAGCAAGCTTATTTTTAGTTTTCTAAATACTCAGTTCACCATGTTAATTTAGTGGGAAAGAAAGCAATTTTGAATAAATTCCTGAGTTTTTATGGTTCACTTATGGGATGTGGGCATCCTCAGCCAGGTGTTTTTTTTTCTCTTGTCCATTTCTAATTGTCCTTGGCACATAGAACATTCCAGCGCAGTACAGGCCCTTCGGCCCTCAATGTTGTGCCGACCTGTGAAACCAATCTGAAGCCCATCTAACCTAAACTATTCCATTATCATGCATATATTTACCCAATGACCATTTAAATGCCGTTGGCGAGTCCACTACTGTTGCAGGCAGTTCATTCCACGCCCTTACTACTCTCTGAGTAAAGAAACTACCTCTGACATCTGTCCTATATCTATCACCCCTCAATTTAAAGCTATGTCCCCTCATGCTAGCCATCACCATCTGAGTAAAAAGGCTCTCACTTTCCACCGATTTAATCCTCTGATCATCTTGTATATCTCTATTAAGTCACCTCTTAACCACCTTCTCTCTAACGAAAACAACCTAAAATCCTTCAGCATTTCCTCATAAGACCTTCTCTCCATACTAGGCAACATCCTGGTAAATCTCCTCTGAACCCTTTCCAAACCTTCCACATCCTTCCTATAATGTGACCAGAACTGTATGCAATACCCCAAGTGTGGCTGCACCAGGGTTTTGTACAGTGCAACATGACCTCATGGCTCTGAAACTCAATCCTCCTACTAATAAAAGTTAACACACCATATGCCTTCTTAACAACCTTATCAACCTGGGTGGCAACTTTCAGAGATTTAAGCACAGGGACTCTGAGATCTCTCTGCTCATCCACACTACCAAGGATGCTTCCATTAGCCCAGTACTCTGCATTACTGTTATTCATTCTAAAGAGAATCACCTCTCACTTTTCTGCATTAAACTCCTTTTGCCACCTCTCAGCCCAGCTCTGCAGCTTATCTATATCCCTATGTAACCTCTAACATCCTTCTGCACCGACTTTAGTGTCATCCACAAATTTATTAGGAGACAGTGATGTCTGCAGATGCTGGAGATCAAAGTTAAGAGTGTGTTGCTGGAAAAGCAAGCAGGTCAGGTAGCATCTGAGGAGCAGGAAAATTAATTAACATTTTAGGGCAAAAGCCCTCCATCAGGAATGAGACTGGGAGCCTCTGGAGTGGAGAGATAAATGGGGCGGGGGGGGAGGAGAAACTGGTGAATTTCACATTGATTCTCTGGGGTTGAAGGGTTCCGAGGCGGAAGATAAAGGCATTCTTCCTCCAGGCATCGGGTGGTGAGGGAGTGGTGGTGGAGGCGGCCCAGGACCTCCATGTCCTCAGCAGGGTGGGAGGGGGAGTTTAAATTTTCAGCTACGGGGCGGTGGGGTTGATTGGTGTGGGTGTCCCAGAGATGTTCCCTGAAGCGCTCTGTGAGGAGGTGTCCAGTCTCTCCAATGTAGAGGAGACTGCATCGGGAACAACGGGTACAATAAATGACATTGGTGGAAGTGCAGGTGAAACTTTGACAGATGTGGAAGGTTCCTTTGGGGCCTTGGATCGAGATGAGGGGGGAGGTGTGGGTGCAGGTTTGTGGAGTCAGTGGGTTTGTACAAAATGTCAGTGTTGAGTCAGTCCTCGTGGATGGACATAGAGATGGAGAGGTCTAGGAAGGGGAGGGAGGTGTGAGAGATGGTCCAGGTGAATTTAAGGTCGGGGTGGAATGTGTTCGTGAAGTTGATGAATTGCTCAACCTCCTCGCGGGAGCACAAGGTGGCGCTGATGTAGTTATCAGTGTAGCAGAGGAAGAGGTGGGGAGTGGTGCCAGTGTAACTATGGAAGATGGACTGTTCTATGTAGCCAACAAAGAGACAGGCATAGCTGGGGCCCATGCGGATGCCCATGACTACCCCTTTCATCTGGAGGATGTGGGAGGATTCGTCGGAGAAATTGTTGAGGGTGAGGACCAGTTCAGCCAAACAAGTGAGTGTGTCAGTGGAAGGGTACTGGTGGGGGGCGTGTTGGGAGAGGAAGAAATGGAGGGCTTGAAGGCCCTAGTCATGGCGGATGGAGGTGTAGAGGGATTGGATGTCCATGGTGAAGATGAGGCGGGGAAACAGAAGTCTTGGAGGAGGTGTAGGGTGTGGGTGGTGTACCGAACGTATGTGGGGAGATCCTGGACTTTGGGGGGAGGGTAGGACATTATTGAGATAGGTGGGACAGGAGCCGGCTGAGACAATATGCTGACCAGGCTAGTCAGGCTTGTGGATCTTGGGAAGGCGGTAGAATCAGGCGGTGCGGGGTTCCCGAATTATGAGGTTAGGAGTTGTGGGTGGGAGATCCCCTGAGGTGATGAGGTCTGGGAGATGATGGTTTGTTGGTGGGGTGTGAGGTCATGGTCAAGGGGGTGGTAGGAGTAGGTGTCTTTGAGTTGACGTCTGGCTTCAGTGGGGCAGAGGTCAGTGCGCCAAACTACCACTGCATCCTCCTTGTCCGCTGGTTTGATGGTGAGGTTGGGGTTGGACCAGAGGGAGTGAAGGGCTGCGCATTGTGAGGGTGAAAGGTTAGAGTGGGGGAGGGGGTGGACAGGTTGAGGTGGTTGATTTCACGGCGGTAGTTGGAAATGAAGAGGTCAAGGGTGGGTAGTAGGCCAGCACAGGGTGTCCAGGTGGATGGGGTGTGTTGGAGGCGGGAGAAGGTGTTCTCGATGGGAGTGCAGGTGTCTAGGTTGTAAAAGTAGGCGCGTAGGCGGCGGAAGAAACTATAAATGTCACAGCATGTGTTAAACTCATTAATCTGGGACCTTCTCCCCAACCCCACCCCCACCCCCCCTCCCATTTATCTCTCCACCCATAAGGCTCCCAGCCTCATTCCTGATGAAAGGCTCCGACCCAAAACGTCGATTCTCCTGCTTCTCTGATGCTGCCTGACCTGCTGTGCTTTTCCAGCAACACACTCTCAATGCAAATTTACTAACCCATCCTTCTATGCCTTCATCAGGTCATTTATAAAAACGACAAACAACAATGACACACTACTATTAACTGAACTCCAGGATGAACATTTCCCATCAGCCACCACCCTCTATCTTCTTACAACTCGCCGATTTCTGATCCAAACTACTAAATCAGACTCAATCCAATGCCTCCATATTTTGTGCAACAGCCTACCATGGGGAACCTTATCAAATGCCTTACTGAAATCCATATACACCATATCAACCACTTTACCCTCATCCACCTGTTTGGTCACCTTCTCAAAGAACTCAATAAGGTTTGTGAGGCACAATCTACTCTTCACAAAACCGTGTTGACTATCCCTAATTAACTTATTCCTTTCTGGATGATTATAAATCCTATCCCTTATAACGTTTTCCAACACTTTACTCACAACCAAAGTAAGGCTCACTGGTTTATAATTAGCAGGGTTGTGTTGACTCCCCTTCTTGGACAAGGGGACAACATTTGCAATCCTTCAGTCTTAAAGCACAATTCCTGTCGACAATGACGACATAAAGATCAAAGCCAAAAGCTCTGCAATTTCCTCCCCAGAGAATCTGAGGATAACTCCCATCCAGCCCAGGGGACTTATCTATTTTCACACTTTCCAGATTTGCTAACACCACCTCTTCATGACCTTCAATCCAATCTAGTCTAATAGCCTGTATCTCAGTGTTCTCCTCGACAACATTGTAAATACTGAGGAAAAATATTCATTTAGCATCTCTTCAATTTCCTCGGACTCCACGCACAGCTTCCCACTACTTTCCTTGACTGGTCCTAAACTTTCTCTAGTCATTCTTTTATTCCTGATATACCTATAGAAAGCTTTAAGGTTTTCCTTGATACTACCTGCCAAAGACTTCTCATGTCCCCTCCTGGCTCTTCTTAGCTGTCTCTTTAGGTCTTTCCTGGCTCAGTTGTATCTCTCAAGTGCCCTAGCTGAGCCTTCTTTACAGAAGCTGTCTTCTTCCTCTTGACAAGAAATTCAACTTCATTAGTAAACCACGGGATCCCTTGCTCGACTACTTCCTGCCTGCCCGACAGATGCATACTTACCAAGGATGTGCAATAGCTGTTCCTTGAACAAGCTCCACATTTTAGTTGTGGCCACCCCCTACAGTTTCCTTCCTTATCCTAAATCTTGCCTAATTGCATCATAATAGCCTTTCCCCAAGCTACAACTCTTGCCCTGTGGTGTATACCTATCCCTTTCCATGGCTAAAGTCAACTTAACCGAATTGTGGTCCCAATCACCAAAGTGCTCACCTACCTCCAAATCTAACACCTGACTGGGTTCATTCCCCAGTACAAAATCCAATGTTGCTTTGCCTCTTGTTGGTCTGTCTATATACTGTGTCAGGAAACTCTCCTGCACACATTGGACAAAGTCAAGATTAGAGTGATGCTGGAAAAGTGCAGCAGGTCAGGCAGCATCCGAAGAGCAGGAAAATCGACATTTCGGGCAAAAGTCCTTTATCAAGGCTTTTTTTCCTGCTCCTCGGATGCTGCCTGACCTGCTGCGCTTTTCCAGCACCACTCTAATCTTGATTCTAATCTCCAGCACCTGCAATACCCACTTTCACTACATTGGACAAAAACTGTCCCATCTAAAGTACTCGAACTATTGCATTTCCAGTCAATATTTGGAAAGTTAAAAGTCCCCCATAACAACTAACCTGTTACTCTCGCTCTTATTCAGAATCATCTTTGTAATCCTTTCCTCTATGTCTCTGGAACTTTTGGAGGCCTATGGAAGGTTCCCAACGGGGTAACCTCTCCTTTCCTGTTTGTTACCTCAGCCCATACTACCTCAGTAGACAAGTCCTCAACCATCCTTTCTCCAACCATAATGCTGTCCTTCACTGACAATGCTGCACCTTCCCCTCTTTTACCTCTTCCTCTTCTTACTGAAACATCTAATTCCCGGAACCTGCAAAAACCATTCCTGCTCCCCTCCTCTATCCATTTCTCTGAAATGGCCACAACATTGAAGCGGGAAAGTGAGGAATGCAGATGCTGGAGATCAGAGCTGAAAATGTGTCGCTGGAAAAGCACAGCGGGTCAGGCAGCATCCAAGGAGCAGGAGAATCGACTTTTCGGGCACGAGCCCTTCTTCAGGAACATTGAAGCCCCAGGTACCAACCCATGCCACAAGTTCACCCACTTCAAACCACCTTCCTGCTTGCCAATGCCCTCTTGCAACCTTGAAACCTCATTCATAACCTCACTACTCTCAACTGGAGCTACAATTCAGGTTCCCATCCCCCTGCTGAATTAGTTTAAACCCTCCAGAAGAGCATAGCAACACTCCCCCACCGCACCCCCCCCAGGATATTAATACCCCTCTGGTTCAGGTATACACCATCCTGTTTGTAGAGATCCCACCTACCCCAGAATGAGCTCCAGGTATCTGAATCCCTCCCTCCTGCACTATCCCTGTAGCCACATGTTCAACTCCCCTCTCTCCCTATTCCTCGCCCCGCTCGCACATGACACAGATAATAAACTAGAGATAATAATTCTGTTTGTTCTAGCTCTCAGCTTACACTCTAGCTCTCTGAATTAAGCCTTCTGCCTTAAATCCCCATCCCTTTTCCTACCTGTGTCATTGGTGCCTGTATGAACCATGACTTGGGGCTGCCCCCTCCTCCCCCTTAAGGATTCCGAAAACACGATCCGAGATGGTGTTGCTGAATCAACATCTTGAATCACAGCGGTCTCTGGGCTATAGGGGCGCACACACAGTTGTTCGGGAAGGAGATACAGGGTTTTGAGCTGGAAGGGTGATGTGCGATACCAAATCAGGCAAGTGTGTAGAGGGAATGTGCAGTTGGTGGCGTTCCCATGTACCTGTAACCCTTATCCTTCTAGATGGTGTGGGCCGTGGGTTTGAAAGGTGCTGTCTGAGAGGCTTTGGTGAATTCCTGCAGTGCATCGTGTGCTGATGCACACTGTTGGTAATGAGCGTGGGTGGTTGGGGGAGTGAATGTTGAAGGTGGTTAACAAGGGGCTGGTTTCACACTGGGGGTGGTTCGAGTGTGGAATGCACCGCTGGAGGAAGTGGTGGAGGTGGGTATAATTACAACATTCAAAACACATTTAGACAGGTACATGAACAGGAAAGGTTTAGAGGTTATCAATCAAACACAGACAAATGGGGCTAGTTTAGTTTGGGATACCTGGTTGGCAAGGACAGGTTGGGTTGCAGATTCATAGTTCCTTGAAGGTGGACTCACAGACAGGGTAGTGAAGAAGGCACACTTGCCTTCATTGATCAGTGCATTGAGTATAGGAGTTGGGAGGTTATGTTATAGCTGTGCAGGACATTGGTAAGGCCACTTTTGGAATACTGCATTTAGTTCTGGTCTCCCTGCTATTGGAAAGATGTTGTTAAATTTGAAAGGGTGCAGAATGATATTCAAGATGTTGCCCGGAGGGTTTGAGCTGTAGGGAGAGGCTGGGGCTGTTTTTCCTGGAGTATTGGAGGCTGAGGGGTGACTTATAGAGGTTTATAAAATCATGAAGGGCATGGATAGGATAAATAGACAAAGTCTTTTCCCTGGGGTGGGGGGAGTCCAGAACTAGACAACAAAAGTTTAAGGTGAGAGGGGAAAGATGTAAGAGGGATCTCTGGCAACTTTTTCATGCAGAGGGTGGTGCATGTGTGCCCGAGGGAGTGGTGGAGGCTGGTATAATTATAACGTTTAAAAGGTTTCTGGATGGATATATGAATAGGAAGAGTTCAGAGGGATATGGGCCAAGTGCTGGCATGTGGAACTAGATTGGGTTGGGATATCTGGTCGGTATGAATGATTTGGACCGAAGGGTTTGTTTCCATACTGTACATTGTTATGACTCTATGAAGGATGGTAACTGGCATGTGTTTTAAAGATTTTCTTACACTTGATGACGTTCATCTCCCCTCCGTTTCATTCAAAGCAACATTTTATGGGGAGATTTGGCTAGGAAAGTAAACACTATTGTTCATTTATAAAAAATCAAACAAATATCCCTCCTTTTATTCTTCTGACCCAGGTACCAAATAAATCATGATCGCAAATTAATTTGAAATTCATTTTATAAGTTAAATGTTAACTTTCTAAGTTAAGAAAAAATTAACTGTCCTCAGAAAGCTTTAGCTGATGTTTTGAATGGTGATTTTGATCATAACATAAGAACTGGGAGCAGGAGTAGGCCGTCCGGCCTTTTTGAGCCTGCTCCACCACTCAGTAAGATCATGGCTAATCTTTTTGTGGACTCGGCTCCACTTACCCGCACTCTCATTGTATCCCTTAATTCCTTTAGTGTTTAAAAGTATATCTATCTTAGCTATAAAAACATTTACTGCTGAAAATGTGTTGCTGGAAAAGCGCAGCAGGTCAGGCAGCATCCAAGGAGCAGGAGAATCGGCATTTCAGGCATGAGCCCTTCTTTGGGAATGAGGAAAGTGTGCCAAGCAGGCTAAGATAAAAGGTAGGGAGGAGGGATTTGGGGGAGGGGTGTTGGAAATGCGATAGGTGGAAGGAGGTTAAGGTGAGGGTGATAGGCCGGAGTGGGGGTGGGG
>NC_057725.1:5754879-5785238 GCF_004010195.1 Chiloscyllium plagiosum
CATCCACTGCTCTTCCCTCATCCACATGCTTGGTCACCTCCTCGAAGAATTCAATAAGACTTGTAAGGCAAGACCTACCCTTCACAAATCCGTGCTGGCTGTCCCTAATCAAGCAGTGTCTTTCCAGATACTCATAATGAAGGGCAAAATTCCATTTTTCTTCCTCAAGATAAGATTGAAGAGGCTTTTGATGAAATTTAAAAAATTGTTTTTTGTGAAACATGCCAAATTAAGTCTAAAACTGCTATCTTCTGTGCAAATTCATGTAGCCAACAGCACCCCTTGAACAGCATGGGGTGCTGCTGATGTTCTGTGCCATGGGTGAGAAACAATTGGTCACTCACTGGGAGAGATCGAAACACCAGTTACAGTATGTTACTGGGTTAAAGTCCTAGAATTCCCTCCTTACAAGCATCGTGGGTCTACCTACAGCACATGGACTGCAGCAGTTCAAGAGGATAGCTCACCACCACATTCTGAAGGGCAATTAGGGACGGGCAATAAATACTTGTCCAGCCAGCGACACCCATATCCCATGAGTGAGTGAATTTTAAAAAAAATGTTTGGGTGAAGAAAGGGGAACCTATGAATTAAAAGCAGGGACAGGAACATGTCATGTGACTCACCCACCATTCAATTAGATCATTAGAGAATCCTACAGTGTGAAACCAGCAACTTGGCTTATCAAGTCGACACCAGCATTTCAAAGAATATCCCAGACAGACCCACCCCCTTGCTCTGTTGTTGTAACCCTGCAATTCACATGGGTAATTCACCTAGCCTGCATGTCTCTGGACAATATGGATAATCCACCTAATCTGCACATCTTTGGACTGTGGGAGGAAACCAGAGCACCCGGAGGAAATTCACGCCAACACTGGGACAATGTGCAAACTCTGAGGGTGGAATTGAACCTGGGTCCCTGGCGCTCTGAGGCAGCAGTGCTAACCACTGAGCCACCATGCCATCCGTGCTATACTGTACCCCACCTTCCTCATTTCACCCCCATTCTTACCAAGAATGTACCCTTAATACTTGGAGCAAAGTTCAGCTCAGTCCTAGTGGATGGCCAGCGTGTTTCAATGGAGTGCCCTCTTGCTGGCTGCTCAGCAAGTTTGCTCTCGCACTCCAAACCCACTGCATAAATTTACACATGGGGCTCTTCCATTTAATAGAGCCAGGATCAAACCATTCATGAAAAAAGGGAAGAAAGAGGTAATTTTGAGAAATGTATAATTCTAGTATGTTTTATGTTGTCTTTGTTTCTCCTCAATTGAACCTTAAAGGTGTTGAAATGACTTTTCAGGTAGTTTTGGATGTTGGATGTGGAACTGGGATCTTGTCCATGTTTGCTGCCAAAGCAGGAGCCAAGCATGTGATCGGAGTGGACCAATCCGAGATCATTTACCAGGCCATGGATATTGTAAGGTAAAAAAAATTCTGGGGCTTGGGTTTTTTGCTTTGTGCTTTCCTAGCTATTGTTTCAGGCACAGTCCTTAAAATTACTGTTTTAATGAGAGAATTCTTTTGCGTTGAAAGTCAGGCAGGAGACTGATTAGGGATGCTGGGAGGGTGAGATAACAGAAAATGGACAGTGATAAGGATCATGCCCAGGAAATAAATTTTACCAGCTTAAGTAATTATTCTGTCTCGCGTAACGTTAGCTGTCATGGTAATAGCATATTCAGGAAGATGGATATGTTGTCTATTGGGGCTAAGAATCATTAAAATTTAAGAGTGGAAGTTGCTTGCTGATTGGATTTCAGTGTTTGCAGCTAAAGACCCACAATAAACAACACTGAAACACTGTGCAGAACTAGCAATGGTGTGGACTTGTTCCTCATCACTGCTGACACAGGGAGTGAATGAGCAAGATTGTTAGAAAAATGTGTTTCATTGTTGCAGGAAAAAAAAGACTTGCAGTTTAAAACAGAGTGGGATTAGGATCAGATTAGCACGATCTTCGGAATATTGAGGCTGAGAACTCCTGGGACTCTGGGCTCGGATATCCATGGGAAGACTGTTTGGCCTCGATGACTCGATGTCAAATGTTTGATTTTTGCTTCTCAATGCTATTAGTGAGTCGCTTAAAGTCCAACAGGTTTCCCAAAATGACAAAAAGAAAGTGGTGATGTCACTGTGTTTTGACCTATGTTTTGTGGTATTGATGTGAATTTTGGTCTGTTCTGTGCAACTAATGGAAGTCCCTGGAATTGGGTTGCTGCTTTTTCAACCTCACTTGTGCATTACTTGCCTGCAGGTTAGGTGGATTGGCCATGCTAAATTGCCCATTGTGTCCAGGAATGTGCAGTCAAGGTGGATTAGCCATGGGAAATGCAGAGTTACGGGGTGAATGCACGGGTGTGGGTCTGGGTAGGATGCCGTTCAGAGAGTCAGTGTGGACTCGATAGGCTGAATGGCCTGTTTCCACACTGTCGGGATTCTGAGAAATATTAGAACAAATATTGTCCATGTCTTTAACTGATCTCTTCTATGTCTCATGGAGGAAGTTGACAATGAAAGAGTTGAATTGGTGTTCTGTAATTTGCAGTTGTTAGTAGCGACTCATTTCAAGGTTGCGTAGAGTACTAGCCTTACCTTCCCTCCTTCAGAAACCTCTGCAGCTAACGGTAAAGGTAAAGTCACCACAGTCTTATTAGGCGGCTCTCTCATTAGAGAAAAACAACTGATGGTGGTGGTTTAACTTGAGGGTCACCATGCCTCAGATAAGGGGAGGGACAGAGAGAGCCCTATGTATGGTAACCTCAACCAGTGCAGGAATTGAACCCATCCTGTTGACGTCAATCTGCATCATAAACCAGCCATCCAGCCAACTGAGCTAAACCAAGCCCCATATCCGGGGACTGGGCACCGGTGAAGCGCTATCATGTTTTGATTGCACTCCTGTTTATTCTATAGGGAAACCATTATTTTCAGGCTCAGAGTATTGTCACAGGAGGACCATGATGCATTTTCTTTCACTTGAGCATCGAACATGATAAGGTGGGAATGAGGAAAGACGGAAGCAGAGCTGAATCAAGTAAAACTGACCCGAATCATTCCAGTGGTTTCAGAGATAAATGGACCACAGCACAAGTGATGGAGGTTGGCAGAGCTTTTTCCTCAGAACTTACTGCACAGGGGAAGACCATGCAGCCTACTCCACCTGTGCTAGCCCTTTGAAGGAGCAACAAAGTTGTGGCTCCCTTGCCTCTTTCCCTTTAAGAGTATATTTTCTTTCCCCTTTACCAATCCTTTTTGAAAATTGTGATTGAATTTGCCACTGCCTGCCTTCCGGGGCAGTGCATTTGTATCACTGCACTAAGCAAATTTCTTCTTATCTTTGTCCTTCCTTTTTTGCCTGTCATCTTCTGATTTCCTGCTCCCAATTGGCATGGTGCTGATGTATGTAGTGCAGGCTCTCTGAGTGTGAGAGAGAGAATTGGAAAAGCGAATGAAACTCTGCAGTTGCCGTATTCATTATAAGGGACAATCCTGACCATAGTATTTCTTGTAAAGCCTGGACGTAAGTTGCTTATCTGTCATCTTGACTGTTGTAGTGCAGTGTAGAAGAATAACTGTTGACACTATTGGCAGTTTGTGATTTAAAATGAACAGAACCTTCATTAACTTGTTACCAAGTGTGAGAACTGAAGTAACTACAAGATCCAATTATTCCACTTGCCCTCAAAATGCCACGAGTTTTCCCAAGTGACCTTTGCTTTCCCTTTTTACCCCACTCTAACTCCTCGCAGATAAGTTCTTGATTTATTTTCCCATTCCTTCCTCACTAAAGAACCTCAGACAGAGGTGGGAACTCTCAGACCGACCAATGCATGTTTGCTGTTCCGAAACAGTACGAAAATAAAATCAAGAAAATAAAGTTGATCCGAATATGTTTCCTTAAACCTGACATGGCGTGCTGTTTCAGGGTGACCTGTTCTCTTTTATATTAGCCTCTTTGTTCTGCAGTAGGCACTGTCAGGTGGAAGGAAAAATGTCCCTCATTTATAGATGGAAATTATTTGCCAAGGAAATTACACCATAAATTTTGACTGAGGTGCCCTGAGCATACCATATGCCCAAGGTTATCAGTGGATTGTCTCAAACTATTTGGATCAGTTAGTTAATTTGCTCTGTTCCACTCCCCAGCACCTTTATTCTGCAGATAACAATCACTTTCATCTCCTGTTATAATTCTTATGGACAAAATTAAAATTGTCTGTGTATTCTTCTCCCTCTCCCTTTCGTCTGATTTTGAGCTCTCTGTTATGCTTTTCTCCTTCATTCTACTTATCACCACACACCCTTGAAGTTTTCTAATTCTGCTTCTTTGTGAGTCTAAATCCTCTAGATGTGAACAGAAGGTATTGCTACAATGTGACTGCAAATAAATGTGTGACTGACGATGAAGAGAGTAGGAGAGAGTGAGGTCTGCAGATGCTGGGGATCAGAGACAAAAAATGTGGTGCTGGAAAAGCACAGCAGATCAGGCAGACCCGAGGAGCAGAAGAGTCGACGTTTTGAGCATAAGCTCTCCGTCAGGAATGTTGAAGAGCTTATGCTCAAAATGAAGAAAGTAGTCCCAAACCCTTAAAAGTAGTTCCCAAAAATCAGAAACTATTCGTTGAGAAATAATCCCAAGGAGGCCTAAAAAAACCTGTTTTGGTTACGTATCGATGCCTTTTGACGGGAAGCCTTATTTTTACTTGCTTTGGCGTCTCTGCTTGTCACTACTATTCATTTTTCCTTTTTGTTTCATCATCTTATTTCTGCCAGTCCACCCTATCTTCTCTCTGTCTCTCACAGACTCCATGACAATCTGCTTATGTGCCTCTGCGCATTTTCTGAATTTGCCAGATGGGAGCCAAACTCCTGTTGATTCAAGCTGCAACCGG
Organism: Chiloscyllium plagiosum; assembly: GCF_004010195.1. NCBI lineage: Eukaryota > Metazoa > Chordata > Chondrichthyes > Orectolobiformes > Hemiscylliidae > Chiloscyllium > Chiloscyllium plagiosum. The sequence continues at coordinate 5,759,778 of NC_057725.1, forward strand.
ATTCGACCGGCAGAAGGAAGATGGGCATAAAGGGATCGGGTGTTGAACTCTCAGGTGGCAAAGCAATTATATAGGCATGAAAACAGGCCATTTGGCCCATCTGTCCACACTGATGTTTATTTTCCCAAGCTATATTCAGTGACTAGGGTCTCAAATTGCCCAATCTAGGGCCATTTGGGGGCTGCGATGGGGGGACTTGGGTAAATCTTTGAAGGTGCTTGTCTGCACCCACCCTCTGCCATTCCTGCCCCCCTCTGTGTTGTTTTTTTCCCCAAGACGAAACCGACCCAGCCTGCTAGTCTTTTCCTGATGTATGTGTGACCCGTGTGGCTGAAAGTAACGAGACAAAAGCAACCATTTAGGAGCATGGAGGCCATGGATATGGGATCAGAAGAAGATTGAGGCATGAGTTTGGGATGAGAGTAGATTAGGACTAGGGTATAACAGTAAAGCACAGAAATAGGGCAGGCCTGTGTAAAATGTAGATTGTTGAGGAGAAATGGCAGGTTGTAAGAGTTAATGGGATTGGCATCTTTCCAAGTGGTTGATAGTTGTGTATAATGAAGGCCAGTCCTGTAAATTGAAATTTCTGGGGATGACCTGATCAGCGCATTATAGATTTATTAGAATCTTAAGCTGTGCGCTTTATAAGTAGATACACAATTGAAATTATACGGCTAAAGTAGTTTAATTTGTATTCGCAAATTTTTGTCTAACATGTGAAAGGCAAAAGCAGGCAACTTCTGACCAAAAAGTATCTAGAAGGCAGCTCAGTATACAAATAGTCATTTGGAGTACAGAGCTAGTTGGCAGTTGACTGTCAGTCGTCATTTAACTGGTACCTTCTTCATGGCAAAGACTCCAATTAGCACTGTCTCCTTATACAACGTAACAATATTGTTCCCTTTTATGTTAGTATCTCTTGTGAAAGTCCTATGTGAGTTTAAGATAAGTGTCAACAGATGTAAAATTTGTCCAGCATTGCACAAAATAGTTTGGGGTGAACTATCAGTAGACAATGAGCCAAAAAAAAATGACACTGGGCAGAGCACATGTGACAATTTGACAGCTTGCTCTAATGTGTCCTCATTTTGCTTAATATCAAGTGTCTGTTTCTTAACATGCCTGTGAATCCCTATGGGAAGTTTTACTAATTTCAGGATGCAATATGTTAGTGTCAGTGTCAGGAAATTAATTATTGGGTATTTAAATTTCACTCTGTACCTGTTTGTACACTTATTGTTTAGCAAGTTGTTCTTGTTTCTGATGCCAGGGAAAATGAACTGGATAGTGTTATCACACTCATTAGAGGAAGGATTGAGGATGTCGAACTTCCAGTTGCTAAAGTGGACGTTATTATTTCGGAGTGGATGGTGAGTGTTTTTAAAAGAAAGTAATCAAGATTGCCACATTATGAATGTACAGCTGTGCAAGTGTTTGAACGTAACAACTACCTTTTTAAATTTCTGCTTCTTCTACCCCTTATGTTGCTATGAAACATGAGAGGCACTATATAAATGCAAGGTTTTGTTTTGTCACGTGCTGGTTAAGATTGGGAGCTCTCCCAACTGTTGCAGAGATCTGGTTCTGTATAACTATGCTGGTGCACCTTCCTGTTAAACCCAGGCTTCATCAATGGTGTCTCTGTGTGTCTTCATTTGCTAAAATTTCATTCGATAACCTTCTATACCTCCTGGTTCATAAGACCAAACAAAATAGGAACAGGAGTAGGCCATTCAGCCCTTCGAGCCTACTCTGCCATTCAATGGGATCACATTCCTCGTCCAGTTCATGTATTTTCCCCCTAATCCTTGATTCCCCGACTCTCTACCTCAGTCTTAAATATACACAAAGTTTCTGCACCCGCAGCTTTCTGCGGCAAGGTGTCTCAAAAAGTCACAACCTTCTGAGAGAAGAAATTCCTCCTGAACTCCGTCTTAAATTCATGTCCCTTTATTCTGAGACTGTGTCCCTTAGAATGTACCATGAAGAGAAGCAACCTCTCAGTATTTACCTTGTCAAGCCTGTTAGGAATCCTATATGCTGTATTGAGATCACCACACACTGTTCTAAACTCCAGTGAGTACAATCCCAACCTGTTTAACCTTTACTCATAAAGCACTGCCTTCAGACCACAGATCATCCTAGTGAACTGCCTCCAATGAAATGACATATTTTCTTAAATAAATTGAGGGGAGGCAATAGTCTAGTGGTATTATCACTAGGCTGTTAATCCAAAGACCCTGGTAATGTTCTGGGGACCTGGGTTCAAATCCTGCCATGGCGGATGGTATAACTTGAATTCAGTAAACTCTGGAAGTAGGAGGCTAATGATGACCATGAATCCATTGTCAATTGTTGGAAAGCCCCCTTTGGTTCATTGATGTTCCTGAGGAACATCCTTCCCTGGTCTAGCCTACAAGTGACTTCAGACCCGTAGCAATGTGGTTGACTCTCAACTACCCACTGGGCAATTAAGGATGGGCAATAAATGCTGGCCTGGCCCTAATCCTGTCAATGAATTTTATAAATAAAGCACCACAACTGCTCACAATACTCCAGATCTGATCTCACCAGCACCTTATACAGCTGCAGTAAGCCTTACCAACTATTATACTCCAACTCTTCTTGATATAAGAGTTCAGTGGAACACCAGGAAAACACAGTCTGGGGTCATTGTTTCCCTGGTTTGAATTCGGTTTGTACAGACTTCAAACTTGCTCTGGGTCATTCTGCCATTGCATGTTTCACCTGATTGAAAATCAACCTGACGTTAGGGTTTGAAATGTTGTACACTGCATATCCCGAGTATAAATGCACCAACAGAGGAACGCATGAGAGACAACTACATGTTGCAAATTATCTTCTTGATCCATGCTGCTTTTAGTCTCTAGAGGTGGGCAGCAACCTCAAAAACTGTGATAGAACAAAGGACCCAGGAGTAGGCCATTCAGCCCCTTGAATCTGTTCCACCATTCACTGAGCTCGCGATTGATAATTGGGCTAACTCGAAAGACCTGCCTTTGAGTGGGTGAGTGAGTTATTTAGTGTCATATATATGTAGAAAGATGCAGTGAAAAGATTGATTTGATTTATTATTGTCACATGCACCTACATAGGATGAAAAGTTTTGTTTTGCATGCAGTAAAGGCAGGTCATAACGTACAAAGCGGGTGGCTCAGTGGTTAGCACTGCTGTCAGACAGCCTCAGGGACCCAGGTTCAATTCCACCCTGGGGTGACTGTGCAAACTCCACACAGACATTCTCCCCGTGTCCACCTGGGTTTCCTCGGGGACCTCTGGTTTCCTTCCACAATTCAAAGATGTACAGGTTAGGTGAATTGGCCAAGCTAAATTGTTCATAGTGTCCAGGGACTAATGTCCAGGTGAATTAGTCAGGGGTAAATGTAGACTAATAGGGTAGGAGAATGCGTCTAGGTGGGTTACTCTTCTGAGGGTCGGGATGAACTTGTTGGGTCAAATGGCCTGTTTCCAAATTGTAGGGATTCGATGAATGTGCATAGCCTCACCACAATCCAGTGCTGTTTTGAGATACGAGGAGAAAAAAAGAAGTTGCAGAGATAGAGTTCATCCTTCAAACATAGCTCCAGGGCTTCTGCCAGGTCTCTGCAAGGTAGTCCAGGCCTCTGAGTTGCCCACAGTGGCTACAGCAACGAAGATTCTGTCAAGAGTCCACTCTTCAGGCATACACAGCCAGGAGTCTCTGCTCCAGGCACCATCTCTGCCAAGTCTACACTCCAGGTCTAAGTAGCCAGGACTCCTCGGATTGGGCACTTACGCTGCTGCAGGTGATGCCCCCTCCCTCGAACCGGACACCACTCCGACCTCCCCACACCATCAGAAGATGAAGGGAATAAAAGGAGAGAGAGATAAGGATGCAGTCAGCCTGGAGCGGATGGGTTCTGGAGCCTGAACATTACCTTCCGTGCAGGTGCTGCCATCTTAAAGAGGGCCCATATCCCTTGATACATTTGGTTAACAAAGATTTATCTATTTCATTGTTATAATTAACGACTGATCTAGCATCAACTGCTGTTTGTGGAAGAGAGTTCCAAACATCTCCCATCCTTTGTGTGTAGAAGTGTTTCCTAACATCTCTCCTAATTCTCAGACTATGCCCCTAGTTCCAGAATCCGCAAACAGAGGAAGGACAATTGCTGATGTGAAAATGCTCCTTAAGGTTTCACTGTTGTGTGCGGGGGCTTTCTTCTGAGCTTGTATCGCTACATTTATTCATGCTATTCCACGGTTGCTGAGGAAGTACTGTACACCCCTATACAAATCTTTGTGAGCAGCTTAGCTGATCCTGATGGAAGGAGTGCCCCAAAAGTTTACCAATCTGATTCCTGGGAGGCAGGACTGATGTATGAAGGAAGATTGGATCGACTGGATTTAAAAGTATGAGAGGGATCTCATAGAATTTATAAAATTCTAACTCCACTCTCAGGAGACTGGGTAAGCCATTTAGGACTGAAATGAGAAGGAATTATATCAAACGGTCAGCTTGAGATAGGAAGGATGTTATTAAACTGAAAAGGATACAGAAAAAAGTTACAAGGACATTGCCAGGTCTGGAGAGTTTTGTGCTATAAGGAGGCTGTATAGGTTGGAATATGTTACCCCAGATGATGAGGGTGACCTTATTGTGGTTTATACTTCCAGCTCGGCGAACAGAACCACAACGGTGACCTTATCGTGGTTTATAACATCATGGGCGGACATGGATAGGGTAAATAGAAAAGGTCTTTTCCCTTGGGTAAGGGGAGTCCAAAATTAGATGGTATAAGTTTGAGGTGAGAGGCGCAAGTTGTAAAAGGGACTTGAGGGACAAAACGTTTTCATGCAGAGGCTGATGCATGCAGGGAATGAGCTGCCAGAGGAAGTGATGGAGGCTGGTACAATTACAACGTTTAAAAGGCACATGGATGAGTATATGAGGTTTTAGAGGAATATGCTGTTAAATAAGACTAGTTCAGTTTAAGATACCTGGTCAGCATGGATGAGTTAGACAGAAAAGTCAGTTCCCTTACTAGGTAACATCTTCAGTGGGCCTCATGTGAAGCAATGCTGAAAATTCCTGCTTTATTTATATGTCTGGGTTCCTTTTCTCAGGGGGTGTTAGATGGTGTCTAACTCGATGTGTTGGTTGATAGAGTTCCGGTTGGAATGCCATCCTTACATCCAAAACCTCAATCTGAGCTACAAATCTTCTCAAAACTCGCTAAGAAAAGTCAGTTTCTGTGCCTTATGACTCTATGACTGTCAGCATAAGTGGTTGAGGCCAAAATACTGAATGCTTTTAAGTAGAGGTTAGCGACCATTGGGTATGGAGAAAAAGCAGGAACAGAAGCCGAAGTTGGATGAATAGCCATGATCATTATTAAATGGCAGAGCATGCTCGAGGGGCTAAATGGCCTACTCCTGTTTTGTGCTTCTATGTGTGCTCCTGAACTGCTAAATTTTTATTCAATCTCTCCTCTTTGCCCATTTTTGTTGTTGTTGTTTCTGTTCTTTCAGTTACGTCACTGGGTATTTTCTGCTTCAGATTTATTTCTGCTGTTGCAAAATTGTAATCATTTCCTCCTCCTGCCTTTGTTCACATCTCTGTCTCTGTGCCCCACTCTCTGGATGCACTTTGCCCTCTCGCTCTGAGATGAGTTTTTGGGACGGTTTTATTGATGCGAATGCTTTCCATATATTTTCTTGGATGAGTTAAGGTACAGATCAGCCAGGATCCAGTTCCAAAAATACTTGCAACAGTCCCAACACACACATCCCTTAGCACAAGCAGTAAAAATGAAACAAACTAGAGCTTGCAGGCTTGAGGTTTGAGAGGGAGAGAGGGAGAGATCAACAGCCTGTTTCACACATCCCCTACTGTATGGTGGCTCAGTGGGTAACCTTGCTGCCTCACAGCACCAGGTTCAGTTCCAGTCTCAGGTGACTGTCTATATGGAGTTTGCACATTCTCCCTGTGTCTGCGTGGGGTTTCCTCCCACAGTCCAAAGATGTGCAGGTCAGGTGAATTGGCCATGCTAAATTGCCCGTAGTGTTAGGTGCATTAGTCTGAGGGAAATGGGTCTGGGTGGGTTCCTCTGGGGAGGGTCGGTGTGGATTTGTTGGGCTGAAGGGCCTGTTTCCACACTGTAGGGAATTTAATCTAATCTACTGTAACTGAACTGACTAAAGTTCTGAATTGAATAAAAAAAACTCTAAACCAAGGCAGCTAGCTGGCCACTCCCCTTTGATTATACCGGTTTTTTTTAAAGACATGAAAGTGCTTCAGGCTAAAAGCCATCTGTTTGGGGTAAACAAAGAGCCCCAATAAAACTTTCAAACCCAGCCTAGTTGGAGCCTGGCCACTTACCCCCCCCCCCCCCCCCCCCCCCCCCCCCCCCATCACTGGGGGAAAAAAAACTCACTGGCACAGTAACCTTGTGAAATGAACTAGTATTGTGACAATGTGACCAGAAGAGTATTGGAGCAGAATTTAGCATGCGGCCCATTGGGTCTGCTCCACAATTCGATCATGGCTGATATGTTTCCCAACCCATTCTCCTGCCTTCTCCCCATAATCTTTGATCCCTTACCACTCAAGAAGGTATCTGTCTCTGTCTTAAATACACTCAGATACTTGCACTGCACTTCCCTCTGTGGCAATGAATTGCACAGATTTACCACCCACTGGCTGAAGAAATTCCTCCTCATCTTAGTTATAAAAAGTTGTCCCTTCACTATGACCCTCGGGCCCTAGTCTCTCCTAGTGGAAACATCTTTTCTACATCCATTCTATCCAGGCCTCTCATTATTGTCTACATTTCAATCACATCCACACATATCCATTTCAACTGTGTCTTTTTCAGACACAGATTCCTCAACCGCTCCTCATATGACAAGCCCTTCATCCTCGGATCATTCTTGTAAATTGCTCCTGGAACCCTCCCCTCTAATGCCAGTACGTAAAATTGATTTCACCACCTCCCACTATGGTCTGGGATGGGGATAGAATTTACACGATGAGGAAACGCTGCAGTTCGGAGGGGGGAGCTGGATGCTGATCAGTTTGGAGAGGAAATCTGGGGAATACATCTGGCTAGGGTAATTGGAAAAAAAACCTGTGGGGACAGCTTCCCTGTCGAGTCAGGATTGTTTCCTCTAATTTTCTTCGGGTCAGAACTGCTGAAATGCCAGTGTTCCCAAAGGAATGGCAACATGAGTAGAGCAGCTGGATTGTGACAGTTAACATAGTGGAGGTGAACATAATAATACCTGTGTAATAACATTGCAGTGTTGTTAATTTATTACAGTATTACTGTAGTGAAGAAAATCTTTTCAAATGATTTCTCTCATTAGGTGGTAATATTTTTCTTGATTTTTTTGAATCACTGCAGTTCAATGGTCTGTCACAAAATTAAGTTCCTTTAAAGGTCACTGTGTATAGAAATAGATTTTTGGAAATATCTGCAGTAATTAGGTGAGGCTGTCAAAACTGCAAATAAATATGCTGCGTGACTGTTTAATATTCATTTTTTTTCACCCTATTCAATTTCAAAAACAATGGTTACGCAGAGCAGTTTTGTGAGCTTAATGGTTTACTTTCTGAGCTGTAACAGCTCACTGCTTGTGTATTTAAATGAAACATTGAGAGCGTTTGTTCTGATTCATGTGAATTGTCCAACAGCGCCATGTTTTAGGCAGATACTGCAGGGATCATTCAGTCCCTCAGTCCTAGCAATGCAGCAACCTTATCAAAGGCAGGGACTGTGACTCAGTAATAAGAAGGGAATACAATGGGAACAGTCCTGTATTTTTGTTAGTTGCTGTGTGTTGTTAGAACTCAAGAAACCTACCGGTTAAGAGTTTCAGCAGTTCAAACAAACATGACCAACTTGACTGCTTTTCAGTGAAGCATGAATGAGGTCTACCTTGAGTGTTACATTTTGCACTGGGTTTTTGTTAGAATCATAACTTCATTATTGACTGCAGCACTGATCAGTGTTGACCTCCAATATGGGTGACTTGTTTCTTTAATAAGAGTTAAACATGCTTGCTGATTGAGTCATCCAGTTGTCTTGCTTATGGTTATAATATTATTGCGCTTCTCAGTTTGAGTGTTCACACAATAATACAGGTAGTTCCCTGGGTTGATAATGCAGTCTGTTTGTAAAGTCACTTTGTACGCAATTCAGAACACAATACACAACAATGTAAAATAGCTGTTTGAGAATCCAGGAAATGTTCATATGTCAGATCTTTAAAATTGTACCCCTGAATAGAATCACGTTCGTAGGGTGAGCGTTCATAAGTCAGATGTTTATAAATTGGGTTAGAGACAAAATAACTGCAGATGCTGGAATCCAAAGTAGACAAATAGGAACCTGGAAGGACACAGCAAGCCAGGCAGCATCAGGAGGCAGAGGAGTCAATGCTTTGGGTATTAAGTAGGCAAAAGTGAAGACTCCAGATGCTGGAAATCCTAGTCTAGATTAGAGTGGTGCTAGAAAAGCACAGCAGGTCAGGCAGCATCCGAGGAGCAGTATACATCGAACGCCTTATCTTTCGCCTCGGAACTTCCACGCCAGGGCATCAATGTGGACATCACCAGTATCCTCTTTTCCCCTCCCCCCACCTTACCCCAATTCCAATGTGCCAGCTCAGCACCATCCTCATGACCTGTCCTACCTGCCAATCTTCCTTCCCACCTATCCACTCCACCCTCCTCTCTGACCTAGCACCTTCATCCCACCCATATCCACCTCCTATTTATCTCTCCACGCCGGAGGCTCCCTGCCTCTATTCCTGATGAAGGGCTTTTGCATGAAATGTTGATTTTCCTGCTCCTCGGATTCAGCCTGACCTGCTGTGCTTTTCCAGCATCACTCTAATCTAGGCTTTGGGTATTAACTCTTCTTCAGGAATTTGGGGACCCATTGTCGAGAAAAGCACTAAAATTATTCACCATGGAAGTATTTTTGGGGTTTAAGGTGAGTGATATCTCTGTGATTAGTTCACTTTAAAGTTGATGGCAAAGAATGATTGGTGTTTGACAATAAAAATCAATTGTTATGGCCTCTTCATTTGATAATGTGTGGGACCACTCTTTCAAGTTCCATCACAACAGAATGAATGGACTTCTGCTGTGTATAGTTTCAGCTGGTCTTGTTATGCCTCTCTGCATTAGCATTCTCCAGTTGTTGGATTAGTGGTGCTGGAAGAGCACAGCAGTTCAGGCAGCATCCAAGGAGCAGCGAAATCAACGTTTCGGGCAAAAGCCCTTCATCAGGAATAAAGGCAATGAGCCTGAAGCGTGGAGAGATAAGCTAGAGGAGGGTGGGGGTGGGGAGAAAGTAGCATAGAGAGATAGGCGGGGGGGGGGGGGGGGGGGGGAGAAAGTAGCATAGAGTACAATGGGTGAGTGGGGGAGGAGATGAAGGTGATAGGTCAGGGAGGAGAGGGTGGAGTGGATAGGTGGAAAAGGAGACAGGCAGGTAGGACAAGTCTGGACAAGTCATGGGGACAGTGCTGAGCTGGAAGTTTGGAACTAGGGTGTGGTGGTGATCTTCTGTAATTACACCGGCACCACTCCCCACCTCTCCCTCCGCTACATTGATGACTGCATTGGCGCCACCTCGTGCTCCCGCTATGGGCCAAGTGTTGGAAAATGGGATTGGAATATTGAGGTGGTTGGTTTTGACGGGCTTAGACACAATGGGCTGAAGAGCCTTTTGCTGTGCAGTAGGCCTCTATGACACTATGGCAATGAGTACCTTCCCTCTTACGTTTTGGCAGTTAGCATGTGGGATTGCGTTGTCTACTTTTTTTGCATTCAACTTGAAACTGTTCCTTTCCTTGCTATGAGAGAAATGTCGAGAGATCCTGGTGAAGTTAGGGAATTTCACTCTTTATGACCAAATCTTTAGATTTTTCCAAAAAAAGGCCTATATGAATATTTCAGAAACCGAAATGAATATTCTCCTGTAAGGTAATGTTCCAGTGTTTGCAAATGTCTCTCTGTCAGCTGTTGGACCTGTGACTGCGCAGACCTATTCATTACTCTTTCTTGATTTTATCTTAGAAATATTAAAATAATCACAGCCCTGGCGGGAATAGGGGCTGGAAATCAAGCCTCAGTATTCTGCAAGTTGCCACAAGGGTAAGAATGAGCAATTCAACGTGGAGGATAGTTGATTTGCCTGGCTGTGATGACTGTCTGAACAGAAAGAAAATCACACCAGGTTTCATCAGTGATCGAGAAAACAAAACATATTTATTATCACAATCCTACCCTCTAAAGAGCAGCAAAAATGTATTACTAACTATTACTGTGCAAACTTATGCTATACCTTCTTTAAATACATTCACACACTCACTTTCATGCACAAGTCAGCTGCACAAGACTGTTTTGCAGAAATGTCGTGGGTGCAAAATATCGATAAAAAGGAAAAAAATCTGAGAATCCAAGTGTCCAAAACACAAGGCAGCAAGGGCAACAAGTGGGGTGGCACGGTGGCTAAGTCGTTAACACTGCTGCCTCACAGTGCTACGGACCAGAGTTCAATTCCAGTCTCAGGCAACTGTATGTGTACATTCTCCCCATGCCTGTGTAGGTTTCATCCGGGTGTCCCGGTTTGAGGTGTCCTGCTTTTAGTGCACAGGACATACCTGAGTAATTTCCCATGTTGTTTGGCAGATGCCAGTGTTGTAACTGTACCGAATGAGATTCGCTTGGGAAATGGCAAGTTCTGAAGCGCAAATCTTTGGTACAACTGCCTGAATGTTGTTGGGGTCCATAGTCTTTGCAGTATCTGGTGCCTCCAACTATTTTTTCATATCATATGGAATTAATCAAATTTGTAGACCCCTGATATACATAATGTTGGATACTACTTGAAAGTAACGTCACAGGTAGACATGATGTGGAGGAGCCAGTATTGGACTGGGGTGAACAAACTTAAAAATCACACAACACCAGGTTATAGTCCAACAGTTTTGTTTGGAAGCACTAGCTTTCGGAGTGCTGCTCATTCATAGCTACCTGTTGAAGGAGCAGTGCTGCGAAAGCTAGCGCTTCTAAACAAATCTGTTAGACTATAACCTGGTGTTGTATGATCTTTAACTTTGCTCACAGGTAGACAGGCTGGTGATGAAAGCATTTGGCATGCTTGCCTTGATTGGTCAGAGCATTGAGGGTAGGAGTTGGGACATCATTGTTGTGGCTGTACAGGACATTGGTGAGGCCACTTTTGAAATACTGCTAGTTTTGGTCGCCCTACTATAAGAAGGATGTTATCAAACTGAAAAGGGAATACTGAGGAACAAAGGGACCTTGGTGCACAAGTCCATAGATCGGGTGACAGCACGGGTAGACAGGGTGGTGATAAAGGGATACTGGTTGCTTGCCTACGTTAGTCGGGGTGTAGAATATTAGAGTAAGAAAGCTTTGTTACAATTTTAGATGGAATACTGTGTATTGTTCCGGTACCCATGGAAGGCCATGATTGGATTGGAGAGGATGCAGAGGATGTTGCCTCAGTTATGAGGAGTAAATGGATAGGTCGGATTTGTTGTCCCTGGAGCAGAGGAGGCTGAAGGGGGACCTGATTGAAGTGTACAAAATATTGAGAGGCATAGACAGAGTCGATCATGAGATTCTCTTCCCCATTGCAGACGTGTCTAATTCTTGGAAGGTTTAGAGGAAATAGGAGAAAATTTCTTCTCGTCCAGAGGGTACCAGAAATGTGGAACGTGCTGCCCGAGAGGCTGGTGGAAGCAGGTGCTCTCACAACATTTGAGATGCGTCTGGATGAACATTTAAATTGCCAGGTAGACCAAGTGCAGGTAAATGGGATTAGTGCAGTTTAGTGTTTGTTGGTCAGCAAAGACATGTTGGACCAAAGGGGCCTGTTTCTACGCCATATGATTCTATAGCTGTATCCAATAGTCAGAAGTCACCCAATACCAGGTTATAATTCGACAGGGTTATTTGAAAATACAAGCTTTCAGAGTGCTGCTGTTTCATCAGATAAAGTTATTTGTCCACCCCAGTCCAACACCAGCATCTCCACATCCACTCAGTAGGATCATGGTTGAGCCAACATTCCTAACATCTGCTTTTCTGCCCTTTCCCCATAACTCTTGATTCCCTGACTGATCACAAATCTATTTCAGCCTTAAATATACACAAAGACTCTGCTCCCACAGCTCTCTGTGGCAAGGAGTTCCAAAAACTCTCAACCCTCTGAGAGAAGAAATTCCTCCACATCTTAGTCTGAAATTGGTGCCCCTTTATTCTGAGACTGTGCCCTCTGGCCCTAGACTCTCCCATGAGGGGAAACATCCTCTCAGCATTTAACCTGTCAAGCCCCTTAACAATCTAATATTAGTCAAGAAGATGAAAAGGAGATTTAATAGAGATTTTCAAGATCATGAGCGGGCTGGATGGATCAGTAGGTAGGTAGGGTGAGGCTGTTCCTGCCCATCTAAAGAACAGGGACAAGACGGAATGGATTTAAAGTGATTTACAAATGAAGCAAGAGTGATACATGGAAAATGTTTTCACACATTGAGTAATTCTGGAATGGAATGCATTGCCTGGTAATGTGGTGGAGGTTAGTTCAGTTGAGACATTCAAGGTGGGCATTGGATGTTTATTTGGATAGAAATGGTGTACAGAAATACGGGGAAAAAAGCAGGAGATAGCAAAGAGTTAATGATACTAATTTGAAGAGCCAGTGCAGATAGGATGGGCTGAATGGCCAAATTCTATGCCAGAACACCCTGGCAGTTTTGTCGATCCAATTTCCACTAACCTGGGTGCAGTTGATAAGTTGAAGCTGTAGCTTAGTTCAGAGGGTTTTAGTTTGATTCTCCAGCTCATGTGTCCTGGTCCCAGGCAGAGCCATACATGGGGATGCTGTCATAGGCAAAAGCCTGTATATTAATAATGTTATAAATCAGTTGCAGCACCTGTTCTTGATTGGTATCCAGTCATCCCTGGTAACAGTGCTCATCTGTGGTTGAGGGTCTTGTCCTTGAACCATTCTTTCGTAGGACGTTGGTGTCATTGGCAAGTGCAGCACTTGTTACCCATCCCAAATCTCCAGCTCTGATTGTGGTGAGACTTGAATCCATGTAGCCAGAGCATTCATCTCTGGATTAGTATTCCAATCTGCACTACCCCAACATAAAACAAATCTAACTTACCATCCTTACTCTTATATCCTGTTAATGAAAGCCTAGGATACTGTTTGCTTTAATACTGTACATAACTAACTATGATAGATTCTTGATCAGTCAGGAAATCTAGGGTTATGGGGAGAGAGCAGGAAAATGGATGTGAGGAATGTCGGAACAGTCATTTCCTATTGACTGGTGGTTCAGGCTCAAAGGGCCAAATGGCCTTCTCCTGTTCCTGTTTCTTAAGGCCTAAAGGTCTGAACCGCATTCTCAACCTGCCTCTGTCACTTTGTGGGTTACACACATGTACACCCGGGTGCCTCCACTTCTGTATAAAGTGATACCAAAATTCCTCTCGAATAAATTATGGTGTCACCTCTCAGCATTTGGAAAATCCAAGAATTTTATAAAGATGGGTCTCAGCAGTCTTTTGTTGTTGTGTTTCTGCTTGCAGCTACTTGTGAGTTGTGGACCTAAAGCCCCAGAAGCTGAGAGAGCCCAATCTTTCATCAGGATTATTACCTGCTGATGTGAGATTCCCCTGACGTCACCTCAGATTTTTTTTTGCTGGTACAGCATTGACGACTTCTGACAAACCGCCCACTTCAGAACTGTGCTTGGAAGCAATATGTACGTTGTCACCAGTGACAGCTGCTTCTATTGAGCTGTCGTCACTAAATTACCCTTTTCAATACTCTGGTACTGGGGCTTTGCATCCAGATTTCTCAGTTTGAAGAAAAAAACCTTCTCCACAAGAGACTGCAGTGAATTGCTGCCGATGAAGAAAGACTTGCATTAATAGGATGTCTTTCATAGCCTCGGGACAATCTGAAGTGCTTTCCAGCCAATTAAGTGCTTTTGAAATGTAGTCACTGTTGTGGTGCAGGGAGATGCGACAGCCACTTGCCACATACAAAGTCGTGTAAGTCGCTATGTGGTCCATGACTAGTCATCTTTCCCTATTGATCTTACATTGTCCAGGACACATAACAATATATTACTGCTGTTCTTCTGAGAAGTGCCGTGGAATTTCTTACATTTTCCCCCCATCCTCCATTACCCCTTTGCCACCACTCCCCTATGTAAAGCCAAGACAGGACCTCAGTTGAAAGTATTACAGTGCGTCCCCAATTTACAAACATCCAACTTAGGAATGTTCGTATGAATGAACACAATTTTAAATATCCACCATATGAACATTGCCTGTACTGATGAATTGCTTTATATTGTCAGACGCTGTGTTCAGACTTGCATACAAATTAACGTGCAAACAGACTGGTGAACAAAACCCACTGGATTGACTGGGCTTGTATTCACTGGATTTTAGAAGAATGAGAGGGGATCTCATAGAACCATATAAAATCCAGATGGAACCAGACAGGCTAGATGCGGGAAGAATGCCCCCGATATTGGGGAAGTCCAGAACAAGAGCTTGTAGTCGAAGAACAAAGAGTAAGCCATTCTGGACTGAGATGAGGAAGAATTTGTTCCCTCGGAGAGTTGTGAACCTGTAGAATTCTCTCCCACAGAAAGCTGTTGGGACCAGTTTGTTAGATATATTCAAGAGGGAGCTGGATTAGATTAGATTCCCTACAGTGTGGAAACAGGCCCAACAAGTCCACACCGACCCTCCGAAGAGTAACCCACTCAGACCCATTTCCCTCTTCCTAATGCACCTAATGCTGTGGGAAATTTCCCATGGCCAATTCACCTGACCTGCACATTTTTGGACTGCGGAAGGAAACCGGAGCACTCAGAGGAAACCCGCGCAGACACGGGGAGAATGTGCAAACGAGGAGGATGTGGCCCTTGTGGCTGAAGGGATCAAGGGGAGAAAGCGGGAGTGAGATACTGAGATTACATGATCAGCCATGATCATGTTTTTGGGGGGGGGGGGGGGGCAGGTTTGAAGGGCTGAATGGCCTACTCCTGCACTTTATTTTCTATGTTTCTGTGTTTGCAACCTAGGAACTGCTTGTATCCATCAGTCAGCACCTCTGAGAGTGCAGGAGACCCTCAAAGAAACTATTGTGTCAGCCTCATGTTCACCTCTCTGAATGCATGTGGAATGGATTTGTACTCCAATGATATTCCCACTACACCACCATATCCCCAACAGTAAATAAGCCCAACGTGATATCCTTGCTCTTATATTCTTTTACTAAAGGTCAAGGATATGGAATGCTTTAATAATGTATATATTTACAATGGATAGATTCTGGATCAGTAGGGAATCAAAGGTCCTGGGGGAAATGCAGTAAAATGGATATGAGGAATGCCGGAGCAGCCATGATTTTATTGAACGGTGAGCAAGTTTGAGGGGCCAAACAGCCTCATTTGCTGAAAGGGAGCCAATAGATGTGCCGAAAGTTAAAAGATGCGAATGTTTATTCTGATGTAAATTGTAATCACATGAGCCAACTGCTCCCCAAAATCAGAAATTTCTGGAAAGCCTTTCAGCTGTGACTAATTTCTACCCAGTTCCACCCTTCATATCTAGCAAGCTGGGAGCTTTGTATGTTTTAGCTGTATGCAGTCGTGATGCTAGAGAATTCTGTTTCCTATTTATTAATATTTCAGCCACAAGGGACAATAGGATTAATTGCTCAGCAACAATGTATAGTCCCCTTATCATTGAGGCAGTTTAGTTGAATGTGTTCAGGATGTCAGAGGAGGTTTTTTGTTTTTAATATTTTTGGAACCATAATTTTTAATTTAAAATAATTGCTATCCGCTGTAGAAATGAAACACTCCAAAATATTTGAATGAACGTGCCTTTTGGATTTTAATTCAAGGAGAATGGAATCTGAAAATAAGAAGAATTGCTGAAGCTCTTGTTGTGATCCCAGCTGATGTTATTACCAGACAAGCCATATCCCAGGCAGGAACCTGACTTGTTAGATCATATTTGATTTTAGTTTAGCTCAAACAGGTCTTTGCTTCAACAATAAAATGCACAATTATTATGTAAGAAATGAAGATTAAAATAAAAAAAACTATTATGTTTATAATACAATTTCAACAATTTTAAAATGCACAGTAGAAGTATAATCCTATTAATTTCAAAATTAATGGCGGTTCAGGCTCGAAGGGCTGAATGGCCTACTCCTGCACCTATTGTCTAAAATACTCCTTTAGAAATTGTAAAGAAACAAAACTGTATTTGTCTATTACCCAGAAAGCACCAGTATCCAAAGCACTACTTAGACAATGTTCCCACCTTATTCCCCATACTTAACATCCTGTTAGGTTTAAGTCAGTTGTGATTTCAACTTTTCAACTGGAACTGCAGATGGCTTCTTCCTGGAGCTAGCGTATCCTGCTCAAATATCTTTGGCTTCAGAATCTTACCTCAACATTTTTGTTCTGGGACAAAGATGAACTCTTTCTGTCTAAGGTGACCTTATTCTCCATATGTTCTTCACTTTTCAAGGACACTTTCATGCACAATCACCCTTTTCCTTCAGAAGATCGCCGACTTATAGTGAAAGGGGAATCTGAAAGTCTCCCTCTCGCAGCTCAGGGTTTCTCTTAAATGAATAAAAATTCAGAAATCAACAAATTTTGAAGCCCCATTATTTACAGTGTAGGCACAAAGGTTCAAGGTTACAATGAAGGTCACTCCTTCTCAACCTCACCCCCTCACCTGAGGCATGGCGGTGCTCAGACAACTGGTGGTGGTTTAACCTATCTCTCATGAAAAAAACACCCCTTAAAATTATAGACATTATCCTACAGTTACTATCGCACATCATTAGGCACTGGTTAGATCAGACCCATAACATGTTGGTGCCCTTATCTAAGGAAAGATATATTGGCAGCCCAGAGAAGGTTCACTCGGTTGATCCTAGGGGTAGGAGAACTTTCTTACAAGGAGAGGTTGGGTGGGTTGGGCCTGTACTCAGTGAAGTTTAGAAGAATGAGAGGAGACCTTGTTAAAAGAGGAAAGAGACCAATCGTAAACCTGTCAACACAGGAATACTCGCATAAGTAGGAGCGAAGGAAATTTGAAGTCACGAGGGCAATTACTTCCTTGCAAATGAATGTGGAGTCCGCAGCTTAATACTGCACACGTTCAGGAACTTGTATATGAGGGGAGTATGTCAACTGTTAGATTTAAATCTGAGATGCAATAGGTAGGCTCTACTTTGTGAAAAAAATTGTGTTTGAGCATATGTAGTGGAAATGCATTAGCTGTGATATTCAGCAGTCTGTCAGTTCAGTTGGTTGTACAGCAGGTTTGTGGTGCAGTGTGATGCCAATAGCGATGGGTACAATTCCTGCTCTGATTGAGATTACCATTAAGGACTCCTCTTTCAGCTGCATAGGAACAAGAGTAGGCCATTCAGCCCATTGAACCTGTTCTACCATTCAGTGAGACTGTGGCTGCTCTGTGACCTGACACCATATACCTGCCTTTGGCCCATATCCTTTAATATCTTTGCTTAACAATAGTGTATTTGTCTCAGATTTAAAATGAACAACTGACCCAGCATCAACTGTTGTTTGTAGAAGATAGTTCCAAATCTCTACCAGCCTTTGTGTGTGGAAGTGCTTTCTCACATCTCTCCTGGATGGTCTGACCCTAATTCTTAGACTGTGCCCTTAGCTCCAGAATCCCCAACTAGTAAAAATGTTTTTTGTTATTGACCCTGTCTTTTCCTGTTAATATTTTGAAGACTTCTATTAAATCGCCTCTAAACAGTTCAAAATACTAGAGAAAATAGATATAATTTGTATAATCTCGCCTCATAACCATGAAGTCCAGGCAAATTGGGTCTGTCTTCTCTAGAATTTACAATGTTAAAGAGTGATCTGATCAAAGTTTTCAAGATATGAACAGGAAAAAACAGGGTAGATAACGATAAACCATATGCACTGGAGCTAGGGGCATAGTCTGAGAATTAGGGCCAGACTGCTCAGGACAGACGTTAGGAAACACTTCTACTCTCAAAAGGTGGGAGAGGTTAGGAACTCTCTTCCACAAACAGCATTTGATGCTGGGTCAGTTGTTCATTTTAAACCTGAGATAGATACACTTTAGTTAAGCAAAGATATTAAGGGATATGGAGCAAAGGCAGGTATATAGTGTTAGGTCACAGATCAGCCACAATCTCACTGAATGGTAGAACAGGTTCAATGGGCTGAATGGCCTACTCCTGTTCCTATGCTGCTGAAAGAGGAGTCCTTCAGACATATGGAGTTAGGCCACAGATCAGCCTTAATGTCTTTGAAAGACAGAACAGGCTCGTAGGGCTGAATGGCCTACTCCCGTTCCTCTGTTCCTGTTCAAAATCGAGAGAGCACTGAGAACACTCAATCTTTCGATTTTAGTGTTTTAAAATTGGTTTAAAAATTCTAATTCAAACCGTGAATTCAATACACTGTAAATTCTGCAGTGGAATCGGATTTGTACAAATGTAAGTAGAGATCAGTCATTGCTATGTGATTTTTGTGACAATTGTTAATTCCATGAGTGTTTTTTTTAAACAATTAACTTGGACTCCTGTGTTTATGTCAGAATGCATTCGACTTCTGCTTCAAAGAGCAGCTGCAGAGGATTAGCTATAGGCTCTACTAACTGTTAGCTATCAGTCTGACCAGGCTATTCATGATTCACGCTCAGGGGGTTTATCTGTTCAAAGCACACATTTTCCACACTCCCCCGTTTCTTTGACCATGACCACCACACTAACTCCCCCTCTCCCCCATCCCAACAAAAATATATCAGTCCTTCATGGTGGTCACTGTGGTTGTTGATACTGTAATGGGATTCTTTCTGCTAAAGGCTGAAAACGCAGTGTTCATCACCTCAACAAACAGGAGAATTCAAAGCTACTAGCAAGGCTAATGTTTAGGTGAACAGTAATGTTCATCTTTTGTGTTATCCCTCTATGGGAAAAGGGTTTAAAATCAAACTGCACTACTCTGAGTCATTAAAAAAAGTTAAAAGATTTTAAAAAGCACACAAAGTTCACCAGCTTACCCAACTTTCAATCCTAGATTGATCGGAAGCATTGAGCAAGTTTCTGTAATAAACAAGAATCATTAATTATTACAGGTAGTTAGGTGAAGGGTGATGTGGTGGCTCTGTGGTTAGGACTGCTGTCTCACAGTGCCAGGGACCCAGGTTTAATTCCACCCTCCAGCAGCTGTCTGTGTGGAGTGTGCAAATTCTCCCCGTGTCTGTGTGTGTTTCCTCCCACAATCCAAAGATATGCAGGTCAGGTGGATTGGCCATGCAAAATAGCCCATAGTGTTCAGGGATGTGTAAGTTAGATGCATTAACTATGGGCAATGCAAGGTTACAGGGATAGGATAGGAGGCTGTGTCTGGGATGGGCTGCTGTTTGGAGGGTCTGTGTGGACTTGTTGGGCCAAATGGCTTATTTTCAGGTACAGTTAAAAACTGCCAGTTTATAATGCTACTAATTAGAACTAATTTCTTATAAATTCCCCCTTGCACACACAGGCAACAGGGTAAACTAGACTATCAACATGCGGAAAAATTGGAAAGTAGTCTTTGTTCCCAGGTTCTGTTGTTCAGATGATCTTTATGATTCTTGTTCTGGCCAGCATGTTGCTTCAGTCATCATTCTCCAGATGCTTCCAGTAGTTGGTAAGAGACACAAGACAGTAGATTCACACAAGGTTTCTGGCCTATCAGCTTATGATAACTGTTACAGGAATGATAAACTGGGTTTCTTCAGTTTTGACTGCAGAGGAAAACTGGCCTGAACTGGGGAAGAACTCAACATTTTTCTGTCTTAAATGCAGCTATGCACAGGACAAAATAGCTCACTTGATTGAGCATGTGATACCATAAGCATTCACTCCCTCCCCCACTGATGCACTGTGGCTCTCATGTGTGTTATCTAGGAGAGGTGTGGCAACCACTCACCAAGTCATCTTGCAAATCCGTGACCTTGACCACCTTGAGGAGGAAGGGCAGCAAATGCATGGAAACACCATCATCTGCAGCTTCCTCTCCAAATCTCACAGCATCCTGACTTGGAAACATATCGCTTTTCCATCACTCTCGCTGAGTTAAAATCCTAGGATTCCGGCGCTAACCGCATTGTGCCTTTCCCTGCACTAAGACAAATACAACAGTTTGAGAAGGCAGCACACCACCATCATCTCAAGGGATGGACAGTGGATGCTGCTCCACTCTGTGATGTCCACATCCTGTGAATGAATAGATGAAAGAGAAATGTTCTACAGGGCTTTGGTGAGACCATACCTGGAGTACTGTATATGCTTTTGTTTTCTGTACATAAGGAAGAACATACTTGACTGAGAAAAGATTCAAAATGAATTTTACTTGATTTATTCCTGAGTTGAGAGGGTTGACCTATGAAAAACAATTGAACAGCGTGCATGAAAATGACAGATTGGAGGAGAATAATGGCATTGAAACATGAAGAATTCTGAAAGGGCTTGGCAGGTTTAATATCGCTTTCTTGCAGCCCCTAGAACTTGGAGCAATAGGTAGCTCAGTGGTTAGCACTGCTGCCTCGCAACACCAGTGTGGATCCAGGTTCAATTCCAGCCTCGGGCGACTGTTTATGTGGAGTGTGCACATTCTCCCCGTGTCTGCATGTGTTTCCTCCAGGTGCTCCGGTTTCCTCCCACAATCCAAAGATGTGCAGGTTCGGTGAATTGGCCATGCTAAATCACCCACAGTGTTCAGTGATGCACACACTAGGAGGGTTAGTAATGACAAATTTGAGGAAGGGGGATGGGTGTGGGTGGGATGCTGTTCGGAGGGTCAGTGTGGACCAGTTGGGCCGAATGGCCTATTTTTACACTGTTGGGATTCTATGAACTAAGATGCAGGGTCTCGAGATAAAGAAACTGAAATAAGAACATTATTTTTGTGGAACACCTCTGCTCTTTCCAATTCCTTGCCATTCAAAAAACCATTTTGCTGCCATGCCAATCTTTCTGGCCTAAGTCCACTGCAGTCCTCCACTCTTGACAGTATGGCACCTTATGTTGCACTTTTACAGCCCAACAAGTTCAAACCTTGATCATTGTCCTCCATTGTATTAGCCTCCTTTTCTCACATTCCTGACCCAGTGTCTTGTTTGCATGGGTCTGCTGTCAGCACAGCAGACATTTTCAGCTATTAGCATCTATTCTAAATCTGCATCCCTCCTCTTCCATGGTTAACACACCCTTTGCATTTTGCTCTGGGCACCATTGCCATCTGTTCCACTTGCTCCTCCTGCCGCTTTGCCGACAGCAAAATATAATCATTTTCCAACATCAATATAATTATTTTCCAGTTCATTTAGGTGCATAAGAATAGTTATACCGGACTTGAAAAGTTAACCCTCTTTCTCTCTCCACAGATGCTGAGTTTCCCTATACTTCCTCTTTTTATTTCAGATCTCCAGCAACGACCTCATTTTCTTTTTATGTGAGAAATTTATTCATTCAGAGGGTGGGGAATGTTTGGAATTATCTACACCAGAGAGCTATTGAAGTTCAATCATTGAGTACATTCAAAGATTTTTGAACTCATAGAGCAACACGGAACGCAGGCAGGGAAGTGATTTGAAGACTAAACGTAAGCATAATCTTACTGTGTGATGAAGCAAGCTTAAGAAGCCTATTCCTGCTCATGTGTCATTCTCTTATGAACAAAATGTTGTCCAGAACAAAAGATCATGTGAAAAATTATTCTTTTGTAAGGCACCACAGATTATTGCTAGTAAAACGTTCAACTAAAATGATAAAGGAAGGAATCAGAGAAAAAGAAAGGAAGTGAGGAAAAATGTTTGTATAATGATATCATCATTATTTGTCATCTCGACTTAGACTGCTTTGAATTAGGAATGATCGTCCCTGTTTAATTCTGTCCATATCTGATAGGTTTTCAAAGGGTAATGAGATTTTAAATGATTTATTTAGGAAAAAAAGCAGCAACTACAGCTGCATTGAGGCACGTGGTATTGGCATCTTCCTGGATGAACAAATGTTTTTGTGAAGAAATTGTATCTGAAGTCACCAAATAAAAGTACAGCAAGTATGTAAATGCATTCTACTTCTAACTGATCTGGATCAGAGATAGAATGGATATGGATTCAAAGGGAATTGTTCAGTTATTTTCATTGTTGTGAGACATCTTTACAAAAACAAATCTGATTAAGCAATAACTAAAAATCAAAAGAACTGCAAACGCTTTAAATCAGGGACTAAAACAGAAATTGCTGGAAATGTTCAGCAGCATCTGTGAAGAGAAATCAGAGTTAACGCTTCGGGTCCGGTGATCCCTTCTCACCAGACCCAAAACATTAACTCCGAATTCTCTTCACAGATGCTGCCAGACTTGCTGAGTTTTTCTGGCAACTTCTGTTTTCGATGTTGTAATTAGGCAGAAGTTTGTTTCACAGGATTTGGCTGTTAAAGGCAAGGCCAGAATTTGTTGGCCTTCCCTAATTGACCTGGAACTGTGTGTTTTCTTGGCCACTTAACAGTCAACCTCATGTAGGCTAGACCAAGTAAGAATGGCAGATTTCCTTTCTGTGAAGGTGTTCATTAAAGCAGATGACCGGCTGGCCTGCTGTTTTACAGTTCAGCCACTGATTCAGAGAGACAATATATTGTCAGGACAGAGGGCTCTCTGGGGAAACCCAGGACCAGGGTTGATTGTACTCAGGAAGTAATGAATGAGTATTCTGAAGATAGGGATGAGGGAAGCTGGGTGTATTCACCCTGAAAACTTTCTGCCTCATTTTTGTGAGGCACAATATGGTCTGTCAAAGACCATGTGTCAGCTTGTGGCAAATAGTGGTTCCTCATTCCATGTCTTCATGTGCATTGTTTTTTATCTCTCCCTCATTGCTTCATTAAATATTACATGGTTAAAACTGTTGATTGAAATATCATAACCTCCATCTGAAATCATTTCTAATTTCATTTTCCAATGATAAGTAGTCTCGCTGATGCAAAATTTGAGTTTGTGAAGGAAATAAATAACCATTATCTCACAAATGATAATTGTGAATAATCCTGAACTCTACTCATTATTTTTGTCAACTGATGTGATAGTTGTATTCCCTTCCTTGGTAATATTGTTAAATTCCTTTGCTGGACTATAATGAAATGAATGCATGCTGCATTAAACATTTCGTTTTCATTTCTATAATTTTTCTTTTAATTGACTCACAGAAATGTGCAGGGGAAGTGAAAGAGGTAATGTTATTGTTGAAGCAGCTTTGCTCACAGGCAGAAACTTCGGAAGTCTTCCATTTAATTTTTTAAATTCACTAGTGGGATGTGAGGATCGCTGGCGGTGCCAACATTCACTGCTCGTCCCTAAGTTGCCCTTGAGAAAGTGTTGATGAGCTGCCTTCTTGAACCTCTGCTGTAAGTTGACACACAATGTCCTTAGGGAGGGAATTCCAGAATTTTGACCTCGTGACACTGAAGGGACAGTGATATATTTCCAAGTCAGGAGTGGCTTAGAGGGGAGCCTGGAGGTGGTGATGTTCCCATGTATCTGCTGCCTACCTCCTTGTAGATGGCAATGGTTGTGGGTTTGGAAGGAGCTTTGGTGAGTTTCTGCAGTTCGTCTTTTTGACAGTATACACTGCTGCTACTGAGCATTGGTGTAATGCTCACACTATTGACATTTTGCAATCCATGTAAAAAGTTTAGAAGGAAGTGTAAATTACAGTCAGTTTCCTGCGACTTTCTCATCAACCTGTTCAGAGATGTTATGGTGAACATCTGGAGTAGATGGAACTTGACCACCTGCTCAATGGTAGGGACACTATCCCTGCACCTCAAGAGCCTTTAATTCATCAGCTTTGTGTCTGGGCTCACTTCCAGATTAAAAGCACAGTGATTTAAGAAGTATTCAGATATACACTTATGATGTCACGGCATACAATGCGATGGGCCAGGTGCTGGAAATGGGATTAGAATAGTGAGATGGTTGTTTTTGACTAGTATAGACCTGATGGGCTGAAGGGTCTTTTCCTCAGCTGTAGAACTCTATGACTCTAGCTAATATCTTATGGTGTATGGTGATTTGACGAGCACCGATATTTGGGACTATTCACTGTGCAATGTTAGTGAGTATGATTAATTATTGATCCTGTGGCAATTTAACTAGTTTAGAAAGGAACCCATTTTTACTGGGATAATTGGTTGCATTATTTCTTGCATTGAAAATTTTACCATATTTTTCTTGTCTGGCATTGAAGTAACCAGGGCCATTTGCTCCCGTTGGAAAATGGCGGTCAAGTTGTGTCACTCGTGTACTTCTGGTAATTATGTAATTCTTGTAGTAGCTCGCTTAACTTAATGAGATTTACACGTGTTCTGTGAATTCATAATTAACACCATTTTCACCTCATTATCTTCAAAGTCCCAAGTGTGAACAGGAAATCTACTTGGGGGAAAATACAGTGAATTAAACAGCAGAAAATCTCTCATGCATTGTTTTTTATTAAACCCAAGATTACAACTTTTGCAGAATCCACCAAAATAATTTGTTCGCATTCTCTTTGGAGGTGCTGAAGTAATTAGATTTTGATTGGTCCCCAGAAGGAAGTAATTATGACATTTCTTTTCCTAACTGTGCTCCTCCAGCATACAGTTGTTACGTAATGAGGTGAGGATCTACGTAACTTATAGGTGGAAGCAGCACTTTACCCAAGATGTCAAGTGGGCATTCTGTCTCACCTGATTGGAAAGCAAGTCCTGTGCATGCACCTCTCCAGTCCTTGCTGACCTGCAATGATCTTGATTGATGACACTGCTCCTTATCTTCAAGTCCCACATTAGCCTTACATACTTCCTGTTTTATCTTAGCGTTATACTCGTCTCACATCCTCTCTGGCACCCCGCCCTCTCCCTATCTGAAAACATTTGCACTCTAGTCTCATGTACAATCTCTTTCCCCTTCCGTCCCTTTCACCACACCAGCAGGAGCTGGGAACAATGCTGCTTCCCCACCCCCCCCCCCCCCAAACTCCTCCTCAGCCTTGTCTTCATATCTTTCTCTACTTCCAATCTGCCTTCATGCCTCCTCTGACCTCTCCCTGTCCAAAACACCTGTCACCTACACCCTTGGCTGGGTAGTTCAGTTGGCAGGATACTGGGTGATGCCAATAGCGCGGGTTAAGTTCATGAAATGGCTGAGGTCACCGATCTCGTTCTCTCTCCTCACATAAGGCATGTTGACCCTCAGTTAACCTCACTACTGCTTCTCTCTCTCTTCTCTCTCTCTCTCTCTCTCCCCCCTCCC
>NC_057725.1:5785731-5799571 GCF_004010195.1 Chiloscyllium plagiosum
CTCCCCTCTTCCTCTCCCTCTCCCTATCTCTCTCCATAACATTTCTCCTAATTGCTTCCTAACCCTCTCCCTAACCATTTCCTTAATCTTCTCCCTATCCTTATCCCTATCTCTATTCCTAGTTCTTATTCATGCAGCTAGATGTTACAGCAATTGGTGTTTATCTAAACTTGTCTGGAGAATTATCTCTTACAATTACTCTTGCTGTTTCTACATCATTAACTCTGGTCTCTCTCCCTGTGATTTTTCACTGATGTTTAGACCCTCAGCAACCTGATCTGAAAACAGTGTTAGCTTCCACATATTTGCTGATGGCACCCAATTCTATCTTACCAACGCGTCACTCTGTTGTCTCTATGTAGTCATGTTCTTGTCTGATATCCTGTATTTGATCAACAGAAATTTCCTTGAGGAGGCTGTGATCTCTCCAACAAACCCTGTTTCCTAGATACTAAAACTATTTGTCTCCTTCCCAAATATCTGAGATTGAACAGACTGTCCTTGAGCCACGGATCATTCAGACTGCCTTTCACACCTGTGTTTTATGGTCTTACATCACCTCTGCCTCAGCTATGATGCTGAAACCCTTATTGTGCCTTTGTTAACTCTGGGCCTGATTATCCGGATGCACTCAAGCTGAACTGTAAGGAGGATGTTAGGAGAATACAGGGTGGCCTAGACAGGCTAGGTGAGTGGATGGATGCATGGCAGATGCAGTCTAATGTGGATAAATGTGTGGTTATCCACTTTGGTGGCAAGAACCGGAAGGCAGATTACTACCTAAATGGAGTCAAGGGGCAGTACGAGATCTAGGTGTTCTTGTACATCAGTCAATGAAAGCAAGCATACAGGTTCAGCAGGCAGTGAAGAAAGCTAATAGCATGCTGGCCTTCATAACAAGAGGAATTGAGTATAGAAGCAAAGAGGTCCTTCTGCAGCTGTACAGGGCCCTGGTGAGACCGCACCTGGAATATTGTGTGCAGTTTTGGTCTCCTAATTTGAGGAGAGACATTCTGGCTATTGAGGGAGTGCAGCGTAGGTTCACAAGGTCAATTCCCTGAATGGCGGGACTATCTTACGCTGAAAGATTGGAGCGACTGGGCTTGTATACCCTTGAGTTTAGAAGACTGAGAGGAGATCTGATTGAGACGTATAAGTTTATTAATGGATTGGACACTCTGGAGGCAGGAAACATGTTTCCGCTGATGGGTGAGTCCCGAACCAGAGGACACAGCTTAAAAATATGGGGTAGGCCACTTAGAACAGAGTTGAGGAGAAACATCTTCACCCAGAGAGTGGTGGGTGTATGGAATGCTCTGCCCCAGAAGGCTGTGGAGGCCAAGTCTCTGGATACTTTCAAGAAAGAGTTGGTTAGAGCTCTTCAGGATAGTGGAATCAAGGGTTATGGGGATAAGGCAGAAACAGGATACTGATTGAGGATGATCAGCTGTGATCATAATGAATGGTGGTGCAGGCTCGAAGGGCAGAATGGCCTACTCCTGCACCTGTTGTCTATTGTCTGACATCTCACTTCTGTTCACCCTAGATCATGCAAATATCTGTCAACCTCATCCTCAATCGCACAGAGATACTGGTGCAATTACAACCTTTAAAAGACATTTCGATAGATACGTAAATAGGAAAGATTTGGAGGGATGTAGGCCAGGAGCAGGCAGATGGGACTAATTTAGTTTGGGATTAAACCAAAGGGTCTGTTTCCGTGCTGTATAACTCTATGACATTCCCATACCCTGTAGTTGTCACTGATCTATATTAGCTCCTGATTAAAGTGTCTCAATTTGAAACTTTTCATTGCTGTTTCTAATTCACCTCCACACCTGTTGACATCACTCCTCCCTCTCTTGTGTAATACCTTCCATTCCCACAACCCTCCTTGATACGTGTGATTTTCTAATTCTAATCTTTTACGCATTCCTCACGTTGGTCTCTCAGCCAGTGGTGGCCGTGTTTTCAGTTGTTGAGGTCCCAAGCTCTGGAATTTCCTCCCAGTACCTCTCGGCCTCACTTTCCACCTTCAGAATGCTGCTTCACACCAACCCCATTGACAATGCTGTTGGTTATTTGTCCTGATACATTCTGGCACCAAATTCTGCCTGGGTGGTAGAGGCCAAGTCGCTGAATATATTGGGAAAAGAGATTGATAAATTGTTTCGATCTTTAAGGCGCTAAGGGATAAGGGAGAAAGTGAGATAGTAGTATTGCATTAGAGGATCAGTAGGATGAGTGGAAGAGTAGGCTTGATGGGCCAAAATCAAGTTCCGAATCCTCCTGACAGTGGGCTGAGAGTGTGCCATTTTCACAGTAGCCGCCCATTGTCAGTCACCAGGCATGGTTCTCAAAATGGGAACTGCATTATATAATCTTTCCCAATTACTTTTTCAGCCATTTTGTTCAATGGTCCTCTCCCCTTGTTAATATCTGCTGTGCTATTGTGAACCATCACTGTGACAGTACGCTTGTCACCTACCATTGTATATGTTTGCTGTATTTCTATCAATGCTGTTCTTACTTGACAGTTGGTTTTTATTGCTGATTCTCAACAGCAATGATGCCAATTAAGTTGCGCTGCATGATATTAGTAAACTGAATTTTCTAGGTTATAATAAAACCCATTCATGACTGAACCCATCATAACACACCAACTTCATACAGTAGCGATTTATTTTCTGGCAATATTTTTGTTTTCCACTGTGATATCAAATAATAATTGAAAATATTGTTTGAGCATTTGTGGGAAATTGGCCTTTTGTTGGCACATTTAAAATGTAGTCAGTTTTGGTTTTTCATTTGACTTGTGTTCTAAGTAACCTAAAATATGTGTGTTGATTACGTTAGAATTTTTGGTCTTGGCAGTTTTTGCATTTGTCATTTGTCTTCCCACTAATGGGTATTTGGGTATGATAGAACAATTTACATGTTTATGATTAATATTCTTGTACGTGTGCACACATAATTTAGCGGTTAAGTGTAACTCATCTTTCATCTTGAGTCTAAGGTATTAGTTTATGTCTGGTTTTTGAATATTGTCCAGGTTATATTTGCCAGTTTGTAAAATAAACCATGTACTATTTGTTTCAGAAGGAAAAGCCCTACATATTAATGTCTATTGAAAAAAATCTGGATTTTCAGAAACTCTTACATGTTTTTCTCACATGAAATCTTAGTCTGTAAATGTCCAAATAAATTGTGTTCTTTTGGCATATTGGTCCTTCATGTGAATGCTGCAGTTTGAATGTCACACTGACTAAATTTATTTCCCCTTGCATTATACTCACCTTTTATAATTCTGAGGCAATATAGTTGGTGTCTTTATTGACAGGTTAAATGCATGGCCTATGAAATGTTCACTAAGCAATCAACATACTTATTACCCCTGACGCGTTTGCTGCAGTACATCAGCTTTCATCAGCTTTCAGCACTCAGCTCATACATCACACCTCAGAAATCACAATGATTTTTCAACAAAACCAAATTCTTAATTTCAAACTGCCAGATATGGTGTCTGAGCTTTGTGTTATTAGAGTGCAAAAGTTCTGTGCCTTTAGTGTTCTGATTTGATGTTTGATCTTAAAAAGATGTAGTGTATTATGGTGTATTAGATTCACATTTAAGTCCATGTTCCAGCTGAAAATTCTCTATTTTTTTCCCTTGGCTAGGGTACAAAGGTAGAGCAGATGAAGGAACATTTCCATTGTTGCCTTCAGGACTAATATCCTCCCACCCAATTGTGTTTGGAATGCATCTTTTCCGCCCCCATTGATAGGGAGCTTTACCCACTATCTAAGGCTCTGAAAATTAATGGAACTGCAAGAAGTTTTGCAATGCGTCACTATACCATGAAGAGAATTTTGGAGCTTGGTGGAGCTGCTGGTGCAGGGCAGAGGAGATTGCAGTAGATCATATTTTATTTTCATATCTGTGGTGCAGAAAATACATTTCCAGGCAATTGTATACATTGCTTCATTGTGCTATTTCGCTTTGATGAGAAATATGGAAATGTAGACTATTCTAGACTCAAAACATTGCGTTAGTAGCTTTATCAACCTGAACTGTTTAAATTAAAATTGTTTTTTTCCAAGCACAAGGATAAAACATATTAATTGTACATTGTTTAAAAAAAGAGAACGAACTGTGCAATTCTGAAGGTGCCGTTTGACAAAGCAAAATGCACCCTGGACCCGAGAGCATCACTGGGCACAGTGGAGACTGTGACAGGTATAATTCTCTAGCCAGATGGCACCCCTACAGGTGAGGCAGTGGCCTGTGAAATTACATTCTAAATTACTCTGCAGATGAGCCCAGCGCAAAGTGCAGGGAGCTGATTGTTCAGATATCCGTTATAAATTACACAATTCAGCACCAAGGACAGTGCTCACTCACTGTCATGGCAAAGAGAAAAGGGACTGGTGGCTGCTGGTGTTGGATTTGTGAGAGGAACATCAGTGCAGAGATAGGTCAGCCAAAGGACAATGGCTTGTGGAAAATAATGAAGCTATACTATATAGGGCAGCACGGTGGCACAGTGGTTAGCACTGCTGCCTCGCAGCGCCAGAGACCTGGGTTCAATTCCCGCCTCAGACGACTGATTGGAGTTTGCACATTCTCCCCGTGTCTGCGTGGGTTTCCTCTGGATGCTCCGGTTTCCTCTCACAGTCCAAAAATGTTCAGGTTAGGTGAATTGGCCATGCTAAATTGCCCATAGTGTTAGGTGAAGAGGTAAATGTAGGGGGATGGATCTGGGTGGGTTACTCTTCGGAGGGTCGGTGTGGACTTGTTGGGCCGAAGAGCCTGTTTCCACACTGTAAGTAATCTAATCTAATCTATACCAAATACCTGGGAAAAAGGAGAATGGTAGCACACTTCCATCATCCCACCCCAAAACACACACACACATCCCGACACAAATCTGAAGCAAATGCACACTTTGAAAATGGGATAGGGTTAGAAAATGGGATGGTATTTTTCCTAGTCTGGAAAATCCCAATCTGTGTATAGTCAGCAATCTGAAACTTCCTTCAGAGATTATGAAGGATGTTGAGTCTTTGACATTTCAAACAAGTGGTGTCTGTACGCATCTTGTAGTTAGTTAATTGTTTTCCTTTTGATCCTGGTGTGAAATATCATTAAAAGCTGCATGTGCAAGTACTTAATTTCTCTGACAATTTAAATCGCTTCATGGACAAAACAGCTTAATTTGTGTGTTTATATTTTTTGGTATAATGTTGCTTTGAAAGGGTGTTTGTGTGCTCAGAATCAACCAACAGAATAAATATATGAAATTATTTGATTATTATGAGTGTATGAGTGGTCCGTCTCATGCTGATAATGCCACTGTGAGAGTCACAATCATACACAGTGTATCCACTGACATTATTGGGCTTCTTATCAAATCAAATATGTCTTTATGCACTTTACTACCTACTGTTACATTTCCTGACATTGTATCGATATTGGACCAAAGTATATAAAGGTTTTAGATTAATATACAGGAACAAATGTGAATCATTCAGTCCCTCAAGCTGTTTCTGACAATCAGTGGCACCAGGCTGGATTTATACCTCCACCCACTTGGATCTAAAGTTTTGGGTCAAAGTCCTGGAACACCCTCACTAACAACACTGTGGGTGTCCCCACAGCACACAGACTGCAGCAGCTCACCACCACATTGTCCATGGCAAGAAGGAATGACAATCAGTGGCAAGGATCCCCCCATTCCCTTGAACAAATTTTTCAAAACTCTGTGATCCCCTTAGGAAATTTAAAAAAAACTGTTGGAGTTCCTGTTGTTTTGTTGTGTGTCTATTTACCACAAAAAAGTTATGTCTGTCATGATCACTCTGCTTGACTATATATGTTATGTTGCATCTTCGGTAAATCCTTACTTACATTCAGGACTTTGTTTCAACCCAAGCTGCTTTGGAAACTGCTAAAACTAACAGCTGTTTGCTACCACAGACCTCTCCCACCTCACAGAAACCTGCACATTACATAACCGCCTGGATTGCTCTCTCTTTCTAAAGGGAAACTGTTTCTATCCCTGGCTCCCTGTGCCATATGACATCTTAAGCCATTTACTTCCTCTCTTTGACATTTGTTTTTCTAAAGCATTCACCTTAAAGATTTTCTTTTCTAAATCCGTTAACACATTTCCAGATACCCCAGCATCAGTCACAGAACTCAAAAATGAAACTAAGTTATTTGTTTCTTGTCACCACACAGAAGTACAATTCAAACTTAAAATCTCTACATGGCTCTATCCACATTGGAACTGAAGTACTAATGCATCATGAATCTTTGTCACCTTTTCATCCACTGTGACTCTTAATGTTAAGCATGGTTCCTGGATTAAATGTGCTCACTACTCACTTGTTCCATACGTGTAATCACCCTTAATAAAAGTTACTGACTGTGACAGAGTTTGGGAAGGTATCCCCTGCAGAAAGCAGGACTTTACTGACATTTCCAAGTAATGGCTTTACATACACTTAAATGTTTACCTCAAAAAGTCTTTAACGTTTCTGTTTTATGGATACTCAGATGTTATGAATTATATTTTCAGCTTCATCTCCTGACCAGTCTTCTGAAAGCGTTCATTGTCTGCCAACCAGACCAATGCCAAGCACTATATAACCATTGACATTCAATGGCATAGCCATCGTTGAATTCCCCACTATTAGTATCCTAGGAATTACCAATGACCAGTAACTAAACTGAACTTGCCACAGCAGTGAGTAACTTACATCCTGACAGCCACCCCCCCTCCCCCAAAGTCTGTCCACCATCTACAAGGCACAAGTCAGGAGTGTGATAGAATACTCTCCACCTGCCTGGATGAGGACAAGGGTAGTTATATGGGAACATCATCACTTCAAAGTTCCCTCCAAGCCAGAAGACATCCTGACTTGGAAATATATTGGCGTTCCATCTGTCTCACTGGATCAAAATCCTGGAATTCCCTCCCTAATGGCATTGTGAGTGAACCTATAGCACATGGGCAGCTCACCACCACCTTCTCCAAGGGAAACTAGGGATGGACAATAAATGCTAGCCCAGTGGTGGTCACATACCACATGAATGAATATGAAAAAAATCTAGAACTTGCTTAATTGGCATTTCAAATCAAACTGGTTCCATCAAGCTGGCAAATCACTCAAATGATGCAGACAACTAAAATGTAGGTCAAATCTATATTTCACTGCTAGCTGTGGATTCAAATAATGAAATTAAACCGAAGGATTCTATTTGTAAGACCTGTACATTTCTATGTACACTGAATGTGTAAAATAAATTGAAATAGGAATTAGTGAAAATCATTGTCTGTACTGACCTGTTTCACGTTATTTTACTCTGAATAGCTGAAGCAAAAGCAAAGAATAGGGCCATGTAGCAGGATTCATCTCGAGCTGCTATCTCTTGAGCAGCACAATGATGGCTCTGGAGGGCCACCAAGAATGACATTTCACTTGTCATTCATTAAAAAAAGATAGGGTAGATAGTTCACCAGTGATTATAGAGGTGTAGTGCATGCACCTCCCTTAAGGACGCTCAGCAATGCCATCTGAGATGCTTAATGAAAGGGAAATTGCACATTTGCAAAATCCTGCATAGATAGTTTGGTGGAAATAAATTTCTCCATGGTTACAGCTTGTACAAAGGAATGGGTGTTAGACCATTTAGGTCAAGTCTGTCTGCTAATGAATTACAATCGTAGCTCATCAGCATCCACGTACCCATCTTTGTCCCTTAATTCTTGATAGTTTTGCTTCCCATAAAACTTACCAATTTCAGATTTAAATAGAGCAATTAAAACCCAACAAATTCAATCTGCAGAAGATGGTTCAAAGCATCCAGCAACCAATGTGAGTTCAAGTGTTTCATAGTTTCAATTCTGAAAGCTCTTACACCAGTTTTCAGGCCAAGCCCCTCTCCCCCTCCCCTCTTTCCCCCCCCCTTCCCCAAGTCTGCGACTCTGCAGCTAATGGAAAAGTTTATTTTAATCTTCCCCATATATTCCCTTTAATATCCTGAAAACCTAGGTGAAATCACCCCATAATCTTCATTTCAGGAATACAGTGTGTGTCACTTGTTCTTGAATTTTACTGGTTGGAAGTCATTCAGCATTCTATCGAATCTGTTGATAGGTTTTCCAATCAATGAAGCCGAGGGAGTAATTGCATTTATTAAAATCCGCACTTAAAAATGTATTCAAGACATTGATGTTTAAAGTATTCAGAGGGTGAATGCACCTGTTCTGATATTTGTTTTCTTTTTGAGATTTAAGCCAGTTGCTTTTTTGCTGATAGATCATTCTGACCTTATATTTATTGCCCATTAATCAGTTTCCTCTCTTTTTCCACACAGGGTTATTTTCTGTTGTTTGAATCCATGCTGGACTCTGTCATAAATGCACGGGACAGGTATCTGCTGGAAGGCGGTGCAGGTTTGTGTTTGGGAAAGGGAACCAATAACTACCTCAAACTAAGTCTCATCTTGGCGATATATGCGTTCCTCTCGCATTGTGCTATGCACCATTGAAGAAATTTTCACTACAAATGAAATATTCCCCAATTACAGACAGCTTTCCAAAGGAAGACACATTAAGTGTTGCTTTTAGAGATCTTCTGGCTTTGAACTGTGCATTCTTCATTGTAAAGACCTTTGAAGCTGACAACGAAGAAATAATCATGATCATTTTTCAAGTTCAGAAAATACAGATGTTGTTAGTGTGAACTTCTACCATTGTTTAGGATAATAATCTTTTTTCTTTCATGGGTTGTCGGCATCACTGTCAAGGCCAGCACTTTTTGACCATCTCTAAATGACCATGAATCATTTAGTTGGTCAGCCATCTCCTTGCACCACTCTTGACCAGTGGGTATAAGTACAGTTCTGTTGAGAAGGGACTTGCAGGATTTTGATCTCACAGACATGAAGGAATGGTAATCTAATTCCGAGTCAGGATGGTGAGGGATTTGGAGACACAGTTGTAGTTGATAGTATTCTCTTGTGCCTGCTGCCCTTGTCCTTCAAGATGGTAGTGGTCGAGGGTTTGGGAAGTGCAGTTGAAAGAGCCTTCATGCATTGCTGCAGTGCATCTTGTCGATATTTAAGGCAGAAGATGATGTGCTGACCAAACGGGTTGTTTTTGCCTTGGATGATGTTGAGATTAATGAGTGTTATTGCAGCTCCAAATGAATGCCATTGAAGATTGATGCCTCACTTAGTTTTACCAGGCATTGGGTGATAGTGATGAAGTCACTAACTGCAGGGCATGAAGTTGGAAGAGTTAAGCATATTATCGAATAATTGTCTTAAGTTCCCACCAGCTATTGAAATATATTATTGACAAGAAATGACTTTCCAAATACATTAATACTGTTGTGAGAGCTCTGAATGCACTCCCTTAAATATATTCAAGGAGTATTGGTGACCCTGGTAAGCTGATTGTCTATCAGAAGGTGATGCTGAGCTGCCTTCTTGAATGCAAATCAAATCAATTCCAAACAAATGCAGAGAATGCTGGAGAAACTCAGTAGGTCAGGTCAGATTCTTCGGTCTAGGAAGAGTCATAAACTGAATCAAAATATTAATACTGTTTCTCTCTGCCAGAGTTTCTCCAGCATTCTTGGTGTTTGTGTCAGATTTCCAGCATCTGCAGTAGTTTATTTTTATCAGATATTTATTTGACTATTGGGTCTTAGATGGGACGGAATTTGTTAGGTGAATCCAGGGGGATTCTCAAAACAATATATAGGTAGCCCAACTTGGGAATGTACCTTTTTTAAATGCATTCATGGGATGAGGGCATCGCTGGCTAGGCTAGCATTTGTTGTCCTTCCCCAATTGCCCAGAGGGTAGTTAAGAGTCAACCAAGTTGCTGTGGGTCTGGAGTCACATGTAGGCCAGACCAGGTAAGAATGGCAGTGTCCTTCCCTAAAGGACATTAGTGAACCAAATAGGTTATTCCAACAATCAGCAATGGATTCATGGTCATCATCCGATTCTTACTTCTAGATATTTATTGAGTTCAAATTCCACCATCTGCTGTGGTAGATCCTCAGAACATTTCCTGAGTCTCTAGATTGACAGTCCAGCGATAATACCACTAGGCCATTGCCTCCCACATGCAATTTGTATTGAGAAATGAGCCTGGTCAGGTGATTGAAGTTTAAGTGGGGGAGCATTTTGGGAGCAGTGATCATAATTACATACGTTTTGAGATAGTTATGGTAAAAGATAAGACTGGTCCCCGGGTGAAAGTGCTAATTTTGGGAGAAGGCTAACTACAACAGTATTAGGTAGGAACTGAAGAAATTAGATTGGGTGCAGCTGTTTGAGGGTAAATCTGCATCTGACATTTGGGTCTGTTTTAAAAGCCATTTGACCAGAGCTCAAGACCAACATATTCTTGTAAGGAAGAAGGATAAGGATGGTAAGATTCAAGAGAGATGTTGTAAATTTAATTAAAAAGATACAGGAAGCGTATGTAAGGTTTAGGAAACAAAAATTAAATAAGGCCCTTGGGGATTAAAAAGGAAGCAGAAAAGAACTTAAAAAAGAAATGAGGAAGGTTAAAAAGGGGTTATTGTCCTTGGCAAGTAGGATTAAGGTGACTCCCAAGGCACTTTTTATGTGTATTAGGCGCAACAATGTGATTAGGGAAATGGTAGGTGCACTCAAGGAACAAGGAGGGAATTTATGTGTGGAACCAGAAGTGGCTGAGGTACTTACTGAGTACTTGACATCAGTATTCACCAAGTGAAGGACATGGATGATGGTAAGATTAGGGAGAGGTATGTCGATATTCTGGGGTATGTCAATATTTAGAAGGCAAGGTGTCTTTAAAATTAGATGTCTTTCAAATTAGATGTCTTTAAAAACGTGAAGGTGGATAAATCGCCAGGGCCTGATGGGATCTGTCACAGGACACTGAAGGATTTATGGGAGGGTATTGCTGAGGCCTTGATAGAGATCCTTGAATCCTCATTTGCCACAGGCAAGGTCACAGAAAAATGGAGAATAGCCAATGTTGTTCCTTTGTTCAAGAATGGTAACAGTGATAATACAGGAAATTATAGGCCAGTGAACCTTACACCAATGATAGGAAATTATTGCAGAAGATTCTAACGGATAGGATTGACTTGCATTTGGAGAAGAATGGACTTATTGGTGATCAGCATGGCTTTATGCAGGGGAGGTGGAATTGAACACTGGTGGAAATATGAATAGTGAGGAAGAATATCAAAGGATGAAGCTGGATATTGATCAATTGGAAAGTTAGCAGAGGAATGGCAGATGGAGTTTAATCCAGCCAAGAGTGAGGTGGGAGGTCAAATGCAAGAGGAAAATATCGTGTAAAAGGTCAGACCCTAAAGACCATTGATATGCAGAGGGATCTTGGGGTGCAAGTCCACAGCTCACTGAAGGCACATGACATTCTTGCCTTCATTGGTCAGGGCATTGAATATAAAAGCTGGAAAGTCATTTTGCAATTGTATAAGACTTTGGTCAGGCCACATTTTGAGTTCTGGTCACTGCACTTGAGGAAGGACTGGAGGCTTTGGATAGGGTGCAGAGGAGGTTTACCAGGATGTTACCTGGATTGGAGTGTATGAGCTAGAAGGAGAGGATGGACAAACCTGGATTGTATCTGCTAAAGCTCAAAATTAATGGTCTCACCTACTTTCGGTGCCATCTCCACAAATTCTATCAACTAAACATCCAGTCAATGAGATCTTCCATAACTCTGTTTTCTGCTTGGTTACATCTTGTTTCTTCAAAAATCAAGCACTATTGGTCATGACATATTTGGAAAAGGATATTTCTATAATTTTCATTCTGGGAGTAAGATGATCTCAATATGGGAGCAGGCTTATCTCAGTCTGGGAGTAGACTTATTGCAACCTGGGAGCAAGAGCATCTCAATCTGGGAATTGGATTATCTAAGTCTGGGAGTAAGATTACCTCAATCTGAATGTAAGATTCTCAGCTAGCAGTAAGATTTTCTCAGTCTGAGAGTAAAATCATTTCAATCTGAGAGTAAGATTATCTCAATCTGAGAGTAAGGTTATTTTTACCAAGGGTGGTTGCCCTATAGTCTTGCTCATGTGGAGTGGAACCTTAATGCTCTGTACCCAATGAGACCTGCTTTATTTTGAAAAGAAACAACTATACTCTGTCTCCAACCCCAGTTTGTTAGAATGAAATGAGATTGGAAACTGAGGAGGAAATCAGTTCAGTGTGTTGAATTCAGCCAGTTTACCCATTAGTCAGGGTTGGCTAATCAACAAGCTTGCTTGCCTCGAAAGCCTCGTTGCGACAGAACGCTGCATCATTTTTGATTTCCTAAGGCAATTGCTTATTGGTGGAAAAGAGCAGTTGTGAGATGCTGCAGGGTTCGGAGCGGTTAGCTGCTGATCGCAGCATGTTTAATACAGGGAAAACATCAAAAATCACATTTGCTGTAACTATGAGTTAGCTTGGATGTGTCATACCACGGTCAATATTAAAGGGGTTATACTTTGTTTCACCCAATTAAAATGTATCTTCATTTCCAAAGTTAAAACTGGATCTTATTGCAGTTTGAAAAATAAAGAGAGAGAATTTCCCTAAAAGTCAGCCTTGTAAATGCAACCCAGATCTCTTAAACGTGCAAAAAACAATGAGTGGTGTATTCTTTTCTCCCCAAAAGGTTCCTGTAAGACTCTGCTGTTTGCGCTGATCATAGGTCTGACGCAAGTGTATGTTTCTGAGCACACAGTAACAGCTCCTACCCATTTCTTGTCTTCTGCGGTTTGCATGCTGCTCTGAAAATACAGAGAGCTTTACATTTTGCCAGTCGGTTATGTGAGCTGCTGTGAAAGATGAGGTGACTTTAAGCAGTGAATTGAGAAGGACACAGATGTCCTTTCTGTGAATCTGTGCAAACAGCCAGGAGAGCCTTTCCTGTCTGTCCAATCAGTGCTTTGTAAATTTTGCTCATGTGCAGTAATAATTATTCAATTACTGTGCTAATAAGGTAAAAATGAAGGGACAAATGTGCTATGTTGGAAAGTTCAAAGGTCGATGAAGCACCACGGGTGAAGAATATTGTCCCTCCCCATATTGAAAGCTTGGATGCACTGATTTACAAATACAGATTTAGTTGTGATTTTTTTTTTAAAAAAGTACTGTGCCCGTCCAAAACACAAATGTGAGAGGACCCTAAAATTGTTACATCTCTCCTATTCTGTTGATGAAAACCTACATGAAGTTGGCAGAAGACGATAATGGGGCTTCTGGACAGTGTAAAACAGTGTCAGGGAAACACTGCCTGTCTTTATCCTTGGAGAAGAGCCCTCCTCCTGAGGTTCTTAACTTTTAGATGTATTGGATGTCTCACTTCCTTTCTCCATATGGTTAGTGGTATTATTCCTTCTATGGCATTTCACTTAATCCATTCCATTTTGAGACCAAAAAATGTTGAAAGAGTCCAAATCCAATGAGTTAACATTGGGCCCAGTGATGGGCTGAATGGTCTCTTTCTGCACCGTAACAATTTTGTGATCCTGTGACATAGAACATAGAACATTACAGCGCAGTACAAACCCTTCAGCCCTCGATGTTGCGCCGACCTGTCATACCATTCTGAAGCCCATCTAGCCTACACTATTCCATGTACGTCCATATGCTTGTCCAATGACGACTTAAATGTACTTAAAGTTGGCGAATCTACTACCGTTGCAGGCAAAGCATTCCGTACCCTTACTACTCTGAGTAAAGAAACTACCTCTGACATCTGTCTCATATCTATCACCCCTCAATTTAAAGCTATGCCCCC
>NC_057725.1:5799653-5839239 GCF_004010195.1 Chiloscyllium plagiosum
CATCCTTCTTATAATGCGGTGACCAGAACTGTACACAATACTCCAAGTGCGGCCACACCAGAGTTTTGTACAGCTGCAGCATAACCTCATGGTTCCGGAACGCAATCCCTCTATTAATAAAAGCTAAAACACTGTATGCCTTCTTAACAACCCTGTCAACCTGGGTGGCAACTTTCCAGGATCTGTGTACTTGGACACCGAGATCTCTCTGCCCATCTACACTACCAAGAATCTTACCATTAGCCCAGTACTTTGCATTCTGGTTACTCCGACCAAAGTGAATCACCTCACACTTATCCGCATTAAACTCCATTTGCCACCTCTCAGCCCAGCTCTGCAGCTTATCTATGTCTCTCTGTAACCTACAGCCTCCTTCGTCACTATCCATAGCTCCACCGACCTTTGTGTTGTCTGCAAATTTACTAACCCACCCTTCTACGCCCACATCCAGGTCGTTTATAAAAATGGCGAACAGCAGTGGACCTAACACCAACCCTTGCGGTACATCTTTCCCTCCTTAATGGTCTCAATGCTCTCTTCCAGTATACCCTGATAGCTGCACGATTAGCCTGACAGCAGTGGGAGACAGGAAGAAACACGATGAACGAGTAGCTTTCTGGGAGGATGTGTACGGCTTTAAGATGTCCTGTATGAAGAAGGCAGTGATCCCAGAAGCTGTGGTGGAAGTGATAAACCCCGACACCGTCATTTCAGAACCCTGTGTTGTCAAGGTACGTGTTGGCAGTCAGCAAGGTGATTTCATCAGATTAACTGCTGAAGGCACTGGTGGCTCAATCACAAATTTTCATACAGAATGCAAATAGTTACAAGTAAATGCTGATATTTAGGATCATGGAAGAGCGACAGCCGACAGAGTAGAAAGTGGAATGGTTTAAGTTGATTAATCAGAGCCATACTGTGATCTTGTGTTGGAGCATAAACTGCCAGGTAGCGCCAAGCTCTGCTGAGTCCCAGAGTTCTCGCATTGTGCATTGTGTGATGATCTGTCATCTTTCAGAGTGTATCAGAGGACAGCCCGTAACAGAAAATCTGTGTTATAAACAGGTTTTTTTCACAACTATCAATGAAGCATAAATGTGGAAATTGCTTTGTGCTTAGAGCAGCATTTTGTTGCATTGAGGCCAGCTGCGATTTCAGAAAAATGTTGTTTGCGATATATCGCAGCTTGTTTTTTTTTAAAGATACATTGAAATGGTTGCATGGTGGTGTAAAGATCTCCATTC
The DNA here is from genome assembly GCF_004010195.1 of Chiloscyllium plagiosum. Classification (NCBI taxonomy): domain Eukaryota; kingdom Metazoa; phylum Chordata; class Chondrichthyes; order Orectolobiformes; family Hemiscylliidae; genus Chiloscyllium; species Chiloscyllium plagiosum. Next base: position 5,800,898 of record NC_057725.1, read on the forward strand.
CTTTTGGTCTTGGCTATAAAACATTAGTGAATCTCAAATTTAAAGGATAAACGTTATTATCATTACCAAGTTAAAGGATGAGGGAGCTGTTCTGATTAAAACAATTCTGATTAAAGCATTACTTGATTCCCTTTTGGGGGTTACTACTGAATCTGCTTCCACCAACCTTTCAGTGAGCACATTCATTTTCATCACACTTTTCTGAGCTTTCCCACCACCCCTGTTCCCAATGACCTTTTAACCACATGTCCTCTGTTTATCAACCAGAGACCAGGAGCAGGCAGGAAAGTAGAGTTGAGACATGATCATCAGATGACAGTGCTTGAAGGGCTGAATTGCCTACTCCCGCTCTGAATTCCGCTGTTCCTGAACAGATTCTCCATATCCAGTCTTATCCAAACCTTTCAGTATTTTGAACACGCTTGCTTAACCACTTTCATTTTGTCCTTTTTGGTTGTAGTAGACATTATAGACATTATGGCTCTGTTTTTTTTCCTATCGCCTGCATCCAACCAAGCTGAGACTGTTGCCTCCTTGTGGCATTACAACTGTAGCATTCCATGGTGTAGCATGTTCACAAATCAATATAATTCCACACCAATTTGCTGTTCAAACTAAAAGCTATTGCACTAGGTAGTGTCTAAATCAAGCTTATGTATAACTAGTGAGTGACCTGTTAATATTTTGCAAGTTAATCAAGACCATTTACTTTTACATTGAATTTCACTGTGATCAATGCTTAGTAAACAATCATTAATCACCATAGAAATTCATTTGTTTCCTCCATCAAGGAGGCAAAGCAATGCTTTTGGAATTGCTATAATCAATTTTTAATTTCAATGTTTGCGTGCGAATTAAATGTAAAAAAGACATTCCAAATATTTTTTTAATAATGTTAAGCCCAAAGTTTAAGCTCAGTTCTGCAACGGATAAGAAGTTAGCTGAAATATAGGAAACAAAGGGTACTTGTTCACAGATTGGTGTTCGGGTGAGAGGGGGACGGTGAGTGAAATGCCCTGAGGTTAAATGTTGCCAATCCCAACTATTTCTGATTTAGATTCATGGCCTGGATTCAAGAGTTGAAAGTCAACTGGTTAAATTCACAGAGGGGGCGGTGGGTGAAGGGGAAACACACTAAAACAGGCCTGGGGGGCTACCAAATGAGCAAACAACGATATATAAGGAAGCATGAAATTGTGTCGATATTGACACCCTCAGGATACTCTACAGTGCTTTGTAGCTAATGGTTGACTTCTGAAGTGTGGCCACTTTTCTTCTGGAGAGCACAGCAGGAGAATGTACAATCTGTTGGTTTTTGGTGATGTTTTGTTTGGTTAGGTTATCATCTAACTGCAATAAAGCACTGTGCATGGTAATGTCAAAGGAAAGATTTACATTGCACCTAGGTGAGAAACAGCAGTGGAATTGAGGTAATTGAAACACTTGGAATCGTTTTCCTTTCCTGGTAGATGGATAAAATCCGATGGGAAATGTAATCAAGACTTCTGGAAACACGTAACACTTGCAGAACAAATCTTCACAAAAATATCAGATCGCTTTAGAAAAATTCACCCCAGTCCAACACTGACACCTCCACATCATGGCTTTAGAAATAAGAATCTGTGGATAACTGAAGAAAATTACTCGTGCTACATGTAGCCATTGTAAACTATATAGATATAAAAGCTGGAATATAGCCAGACTGTACTTCTAATGATATGGTAGTGTCTATGGAGTGAAAGCAGAGATTATATTTTGAGTCCTCCTTCATGATGTTCTGATGAAGAGTCACCGGATTCAAAACATTAACTCTTCTTCTCTCCACAGATGTTGCCAGACCTATGGGTTTCTCCAGCAATGTCTTGTTTCAGATCTTCAGCATTCATGGTTCTTTGTTTCATTTTACAATACTATGACATTACACAGAAATAGAGAGTTAAACAGAACAGAGAGAAAACAGAGTTAGTGTTTTGATTTCAGTGACCCTTTGTCAGAACCCTTATGATGGAGCAATATCCAAGTTAGATAGACTATATTACTGGATTACTGTGTACAGTTCTAGTTAACACACTTGCGATCTGATATGATTGCACAAAAGCTAGAGAGTGTACAGAGGAGATTCACAAGGATGTCACCTGGGCTGGAGTGACTCAGCTGTGAAGAGAAGTTGGGATTGCTTTCTTTAGAGCAAGGGGGCAACCTGATTTGTGGGAATAAACTTTTATTCTTAGTAGAGCGTAGTACCATTATCTCAATTACTTGGGCCAGAAGTTTTAAGCTGAAAATGTGTTGCTGGAAAAGCGCAACAGGTCAGGCAGCATCCAGGGAACAGGAGAATCTTTTTTTCTGGCATAAGCCCTTCTTCAGGAATGGCTTATGCCCGAAGTTTTAAGTAAGCTGTAGGAGGTTTAGAGGGGATTTGTGGAGAATGTTTTCTCACCCAGATAGTGGTGGATATCTGGAGCTCATTGACAATAGACAATAGACAATAGGTGCAGGAGTAGGCCATTCAGCCCCTCGAGCCTGCACCGCCATTCAATATGATCATGGCTGATCATCCTCAGTCAGTATCCTCGTCCTGCCTTATCTCCATAACCCTTGATTCCACTATCTTTGAGAGCTCTATCCAACTCTTTCTTAAATGAATCCAGAGACTGGGCCTCCACTGCCCCCTGTGGCAGAGCATTCCACACAGCCACCGCTCTCTGGGTGAAGAAGTTTCTCCTCATCTCTGTCCTAAATGGTCTACCCCGTACTTTTAAGCTGTGTCCTCTGGTTCGGCACTCACCCATCAGCGGAAACATGTTTCCTGCTGCCAGAGTGTCCAATCTTTTCATAATCTTGTATGTCTCAATCAGATCCCCTCTCAGTCTTCTAAACTCAAGGGTATACAAGCCCAGTCGCTTCAGTCTTTCAATGTAAGGTAATCCCGCCATTCCAGGAATTGACCTCGTGAACCTACGCTGCACTCCCTCAATAGCCAGAATGTCTTTCCTCAAATTTGGAGACCAGAACTGCACACAGTACTCCAGGTGTGGTCTCACCAGGGCCCTGTACAGCTGCAGAAGAACCTCTTTGCCTGGAAGAGTGGTAGAAGCAGGGTCATTCACAACATTTAAGAAGTATTTAGATGAACACTTGAAACTCCGTAGCATACAGGATTATGGGCCACGTGCTGGGAAGTGGGACAAGATTAGATAGGTAAAACCTGAGGACAGCAGACCCTGATGAAGGGCTTATGCCCAAAATGTCAACTCTCCTGTTCTTCAGATACTGCCAGACCTGCTATACTTTTCCAGCATCACACTTTTTGACTAAGCGTAGATAGATGCTTGAGGATTGGTGTAGACATGATGGGCCAAAGGACCACTTTCTGTGCTGTAATAGTCTATGGCTCTGTTCTATGACAATTGGAGAAAAAGACAACAGTGATGTTTTGACACCTGGGTTTGTGGTTGAGGCATGTTCAAAAGAAGCAATCAAGAAGCCTTTGGATGTGTTCTTGGACAGTAATGGTATTCAGGGATATGGGGAAAAGGCAGGAGGTTGGCTCCAGGTCATGATGCCCATCTGAAGAGCTGGTGCAAGCACAATGGGCTGAATGGCCTCCTTCTGCATTGTAACGCTCTTGATCTGGTCGTGACTGGTAAAAATGAGAGATTTGCTTCCAGTGAAAACCCATGTGTTGGTAGAAGTATTCTGTGCATACAATACACCTTTCTCATTGAGAAGAGGTAATGGAGACTGATGATCTATGCTGCAATTCCCATGACTACACCTTGACCAGTCCATTTACCTGGTCTGAGATGAATAGCTAAGACGGACAGTTAACAGATCTTCTTGCACCTTTTCACTAACCTTGATCCAACCGTTCATCGAGCTCTTCCTATGCTGTATGAATTGGTGGTTCCTTTCAAATTTTACATTCTTGCATCTCAGTCCTGTGGAGTGCAAGATAAAAAGCTTCATCTTCATGTCTCTGTTTAGCAATGTTTATGCAAGCGTGAATGCACTGACAGCCTAAGAAGCAGAACGGATACAAAACTAAGATGTTGACTGCTGTCAAAAATGGTGGAAGCTGCAGAGCAATGATTACTGACATTGTAAAACATGGTACCAGAGAAAGAAGATGGTGTTGATGTTGACTAAGAACAAAATGATGCCAGCATCTCTTCATGAGACTATTTTGGTCCCATCAAATTACAAGCTGCAGCCCAATCACTGGCCCTTGGATCTTCAGATCTGTATTTGGCTGCAGTTTAGGTTAGATTAGATTCCCTACAGTGTGGAAACAGGCCCTTCAGCCCAACAAGTCCACACCGACCCTCCGAGGGGTAACCCACCCAGACCCATTTCCCTCTGGCTAATGCACCTAACATTATGGGCAATTTAGCATGGCCAGTTCACCTGACCTGCACATCTTTGGACTTATGGGAGGAAACCGGAGCACCCGGAGAAAACGCACGCAGACACGGGGAGAATGTGCAAACTCCACACAGACAGTCACCCAAAGTTGAAATTGAACCTGGGACCCTGGTGCTGTGAGGCAGCAGTGCTAACCACTGAGCCACCATGCAACCCATTTAAATTAACCTGAAGTGAATTTGTGTTGTTCTTTATTCATCCTTGAGATGTGAGTGTCATTGGCAAGGCCACCATTTGTTGATTAGTTCCTGACTGCCTCTGACAAGTGACACTGTGCCATCTTCAAACTTTGCAATGTCAGTACATCAACAGAACCTAGAGGGCAGGAGTCCTGGATTTTGACCCAATGACCAATAAAAGAACGTCGATATCATTCAAGGTCTGGACGGTGTTCAGGTCGGAGAGGACGGTGTCCCCTTTCCTTTGCTTTGTTTTTCTCAGTGTTAGAGGTCATGGGTTTGGATGGGCCTGTCATTGTGCCGTCCTTTTCATGAACGATTGAGTTTAAGAATGGAGGAAAGAGTGCAATTTTCATAAATTTGAGCCTCAGTCAGCCTTTACGAGTGCTGAGTTAACAATTTTTGATGATTGTTTGGAGCCATGTCTTGATAAGCTTGCATTAAGAAAACTCAGATTGAAATTAACTAAGTATTGCTGAAAACAATGGCAAGGTTAAAATATGGGTATGGGCAGTGGTCTCTGGGTAGTTTATTACAGATTCCATTTCACACTCTGCAGCACATCAACATTTAACAGACAGTGGTTTCCTAATGAATGAAGCATCAGCTAGTGACATTAAAGTCAGCTACTTTCAAATGTTTACATTTGCCTAGTTTGTATTCCTTCCAAGTACCTACTCCTTAAGATGTCAGAAAATGAGAGAGTATACATTGTTAGCTTTCATTTGTTCAGTCTAATGTTTTTCACTGGCATGGCATGGAAGCTTTACATTGCTGTTTATGTTGCTGAATGATACAAAGGTTGGTATAAAATCTTATTCATCACTGTGGTGAAAAGCAGTCAGCCACACTGAGTGCCTTTAGGGAATGTTACACAGTTCTATGAAATCCAATTTCATTAGGTTAAGCATCAAATAGAGGCAATTAATGAAAAGAACCTGTAATTCTCATTTAATATGCAAATAAAATATATCTAAAGCAGTATAGTCATCCTTTTGTTTACAAACTGTGTGATGACCAATCTGATTCACGTAATGCTTTACAAATCAAAAGAAACAGAATTTAACCACAAGGATGCAGAAATGAAATTAGTATGTAGAGTCTTGTCGCACAGGAGGTTGTTCAGCCCATCATGCCCAGCCTAGCTCTTTGAAACATAGGAAATAAGAGCAGGAGTAGGCCAGTCAGCCCTCCAAGCCTCCCCCACCATTCAATAAGGTCATTACTGTTCATCCAACTCAGTCCCCTGTTCCTGCTTTCTCCCCCATACTCTTTGATCTATTTATCCCTAAGAACCCTATCTAAATCCTTCTTGAAAACATTCAATGTATTGGTCTCAACTGATTTTGATTTGATTTGATTTATTGTGATCACATGTCCTGAGATATTCTGAAATGTGTTGTTTTGTGTGCTACACAGACAGATCGAGCTGTGCAAATTGCATCAGAGTAGCAGAACAGAATGGAGTGTTACAGCCTCAGAGAAGGTGCAGAGACAGAGATAGAGAGAGAGAGAGATATCCACATTAATATTTGAGAGGTTCATTCAAAAGTCTGACAATAAAAGGGAAAAAGCTGTTATTGAATCTGTTCGTACATGTATTAGAATTCCGCAGGCTGTCCACTTTCTGGGTGAAGAAATCTTTCCTCATCCTAAATATCCCATCCCATATCCTTTGTTTCTTTTCATTCACAGGATGTGGGTGTTGTTGGTTGGCTTAGCATTTATTGCCCAACCCTAATTGCTGACACAGTTAAGAGTCAACCACTGTTGTGCTTTGTGATCAATGAACGTTGTGCACTAACTTCTGGACTGAAGCATTGCTTTCATTATTGTACAGTTTGAGCTTGATCAGAAGGTAGTGCTCGTGATATCTTCGTTGTATGGTCACCAGACACATGCAAAGATCTGAGTAAGGGCCAAGAGTCAATGACAAGGCACAGCTTTGCACATTACTATGTATCTCGAGTTATTCACCTGCAGCACCTATAAACATTTTTCTACTCTTTTGAAGGCTAGGTTGCCAATCAGATTGAGAGCAGTAGGCAAAACTGAGTACTGCATACGCTGGAGATCAGAGTCAAGATTAGAGTGTGGCTGGGAAAGCACAGCAGGTCAGGCAGCATCTGAGGAGCAGGAGAATCGATATTTTGGGCAAAAGCCCTTCATCAGGAATCATGAAGGGCTTTTGCCCGAAACGTCGATTTTCCCATTCCTTGGATGCTGCCTGACTTGCTGTGCTTTTCCATCACCACTCTAATCTTGAGATTGAGAGCAGTGTTGGTTTGTGTAAGTCACAGTTCTGAAATCTTATTCATTTTTGCCATAAAGTCAAAAACCTAGAACCATCCCATTTGCTGACAGCACTGTCGCTGCACCTCCACCTCACGTACGGCCCACCCCTGCCTTCCCGAGGATAATCACAGACAGGCAATCAGTGACGGTCTTCACAAAGACACTCGCAACTCACCACAGAATCATTACAGGAAGAAATGTTAGTGAAACTTTTCAATCTTTTTGAAACAGAGGTTTGACTGATGGAAATGCCTTAAAAATAGATGTAATATGTTGTGGTTCTGTTCGCCGAGCTGGGAATTTGTGTTGCAGATGTTTCGTCCCCTGTCTAGGTGACATCCTCAGTGCTTGGGAGCCTCCTGTGAAGCGCTTCTGTGATGTTTCCTCCGGCATTTGTAGTGGCCTGTCCCTGCCGCTTCCAGTTGTCAGTTCCAGCTGTCCGCTGCCGTGGTCGGTATATTGGGTCCAGGTCGATGTGTTTGTTGATATCAACAAACTATCAACAAACACATCGACCTGGACCCAATATACCGGCCACTGCAGTGGACAGCTGGAACTGACAACTGGAAGCGGCAGAGACAAACCACTATAAATGCCGGAGGAAACATCACAGAAGCGCTTCACAGGAGGCTCCCAAGCACTGAGGATGTCACCTAGACAGGGGACGAAACGTCTGCAACACAAATTCCCAGCTCGGCGAACAGAACCACAACAACGGGCACCTGAAGTACAAATCTTCTCTCAAACTTTGAATAGGTGTAATATATTTCTGGCATTTGCGTATGATTAGTTGCAGATGCAAAGGTACATAAGAATGCAGATTTGACCAGAAAGCATACTGTGGTATTGTCAGGGAGTGAAGTATTATGGGGAAAAGACAGGTATGTGGGGGTTGAGGATTGTTAGATCAGCCATGATCTCATTGAATGGTGGAGCAGAGTAAATGGGCTGAGTGGCCTACTTCTGTTCCTCTGTCTGATGGTCTTGTGGTCAAATGGTCTACGAGGCAAAAGTGAGGACTGTAGATGCTGGAGATTAGAGTTGAGAGTGTGGTTCTAGAAAAGCACAGTAGGTCGGGCAGCATCTGAGGAGCAGGAAAATCGACATATCAGGCAAAAGCCCTTCATCAGGAATGAGGCTGGGAGCCCTGGGGGCTTTGGCAGGTGAAGGTGCCAGGAGGGGAGGATGGGTTGTTAGGGGGTGTGGACCTGACAAGGTAGTCGCAGAGGGAACAGTCTTAATGGAAAGCAAGATGGGGTGGGGAGGGAAATATATCTGTGGTGGTGGGGTCCGTTTATAGGTGGCAGAAATGGCAGAGGATGATACGATGTATACGGTGGTTTTATGGTATTTCTTGCTACTAAAATGAAGCTTCTTGGATCTCATATGATAGAACCATAGAAATAGAAGTAATAATAGACCGTTGGGTCAACCAAATGTTGGGTTTTTTGATACTCCCTTTGGTACTCACTCTATATTAAGACCTTCATTGTATAATTCAAGAACAGCTCAGGAAAGGCGTTTAGAATGCCAGCTCATTTCCATTTCTTGTCAGTTTTGGGATTGCATTTTGTCGTAATGATTCCTTTGGATCTCCTGAATCTTCTTGTATAAGTGAGAAACAGAGATTCAAAGGATTAAAAATACCTTCAATGGAGCACACATGTGATTTCAACTCCTTATTCACAATCTGTGTGAATTATGCAGCCTACGTAAAGTTGCTTTCTTTGTGATAAGTACTATTTTTAATAATGCTCATTACTATTGCTGTTCTGAAAGCTGTAATTTCCATTTTCAGTGTGATGACTAACGTTAAACAGGAGGGCATCAATTAAATGTATTCTAAGCATTGGAATGGAAGCTATTAAAAGTACTAGTTCTGAGTTGAGATACTTGATGAACATCAGAATGATGATGGAAGATTACTGGGTTATTATGAATGAATTGCAAAGTGGCCTTGCATCAGGAGTCAAAATTTTATCATGCACAAAATTGGCTTGCACTGATTGAATTGTTCTTTGGAAAGTGGGCAGGCCAGTTTGAAATGCAGCCTCCCGAGAAAAGAAGGTGGAGTTACATGGAGTGCGAAAATGGGATCGGCAACGACCAGTTTCTTTCAGCACTGTATGCTCAGTTTGTTCGGTTGTCCTGGCATCTTGATGACTTCTTTTCTGGAAAACTATCTTTGTTTTCCAGGCAATCAGCTGCAGCGAAGTCAGAATCTCAGATCTGGATTTCACCTCTGAGTTCTCGTTGAAGATAACAAAGGATCACGAATGTGTGGTGAGTTGATCGTTTTCGACAGAGGGCTGAATTAGATCTAGGAATCTGAAAATTAATTGGATAGCAGTTGGATAATGAAGCGGATTAGTGTCTAAAGCAATACCTGTTTGCTTTGTTCATTAGGCATTTCTTCATCAAGCTCAGACATGTTAGTTGGTTAATTCCATTGTGGGTAGAGCCTGTTAACAATATTTCTTGCTATTATTTTATATTTTGTAGAATTGATTTTAACCATTTGTTATATATAATAATTAAGTTTCCAACTCCTCTTACAGTATGATAACTGAGGTAGACAATGCCCTTTTCTAATTGCCCAGAGTGGTTCTGGAGTCACGTGTAACCTCTGGGTTATTGTTCGGCTTGGTGAGGACAGCAGACTCCCTTTCCCAAAGAGCATTATGGTTTTCCTGATAATGTACACTCCACAAATTGCTTTTCTTTAGCTTGCTGCTAACCTTGATGCTAAGACTTCAGTGAGGTGGTTTGTAATCCTTGGATTGTCATTTCTCCTACCTGACCCATCCTCCAACACCACCACCAGAAGAAGTAGATCTGAAGTTGCACTTGGAATCATTGATGTTTCAGTATTAAAATTATAAAATGGCTGCCATTTATCACTTTTCAGGTTACTCAGTGTTCAGGGAAATAATGTTATATGCCTACATTTTTTTTGATTCATTCATGAGACATGGGCATCATTGGCCAGGCTAGCATTAATTGCTCATTCCTAATTGTCCAAAAGGCAATTAAGAATCAATCACATTGCTATGTGTCTGGAGTCACATGTATGTTTAGGGATATCGTTGGGTTGGGGAAGGACAGTAGACATCCTTTCCCAAAGGGTGTTATGGTTTTTCCTGATAACCAACAATCGTTTCAAGGTCATTATTCGACTCTTACTTCCAGAGAATTAAGAATCTAATTCACTGAATTCAAATCTCATCATCTGCCATGGTGAACCTGGGTCAGTACCTGCGTCTCTGGATTTATAGTTTAGTGATATACCATGAGGCTATTGCCTCCCCCACCAACTTACATTTTTATCGTAACAGTTTTAACACAATATAGTCCTCAAGGATACTTCACAGGAGTGTTACCAAGTTGGGAGGCAGTGGTGCGCTGATAAGGTCAATGGATTAGTAATCCAGAACCCTCCAGGTTTATGTTTTGGGGACATGAATTCAAATCCCACTGTGGCAGATGGTGACAATTGAATTCAATTAATAAAAAATATGGAATCAAAAATTTGTCTTGATGGTGACCATTTCACCACTGTCAATTGTTGTTAAAAACACCATGTGGTTCATTAATGTAGTTTAAGGAAGGAAATCTCCCTTTACCAGGTCTGGCCTGCATGTAACTCCAGGCCTATAGCAATAGGTTTGACTTTTATCCTGCTGGGTGGCATTGCTGGATATAGATTGGACAAGAGCAGGTCAGAAGCTGATCTGTCATAGCCCAGCTAAGGACACCTTAGCATCTCGTTTCATCAATGCACAAAGCTGTGGTCAGCATCTAGATCACCTCATCAATGCCATCAGGTAGGTGTATTCCGATCTGCAAGCAACATATAAGGTAAGATGTCGCAGTGAAACAAAGAATACGGATAATTGATGCCGACCCCTCCAATCTCAGCAGGCTGGGTGCTATGGTTTACTCACTGGGAAACTAACCATTTTTGTTGCCTGTGGAGGTGACAGCTGTTGAAGGAGAATGAGCTGAGGCCGTGAAGTGATTGTTAATAAAGACTTGATGGTGAGTTATAGGGGTACCCCACAACCCCACCCCCTTGCCCCCGTGGACCTTCTCACTCAGAACCTCATAACTGGGATGGCAAGGACAATAATTTCCCCTTCACCACCTCCAGAGGGGTCACCCCGATCAAAAATTATTATTTAAATTTGTAAGTGTCGCTGGCTGGACCAATATTTATTGCCCATCCCTAATTGCCCAGTGAGCATTTAAGAGTCAGCCAGATATTGCTGTGAGTCTGGAGTTACATGTAAGTAAGGACAGCAGATTTCTTCCACTAAAGGGCATTAGTGAATCTGATAGAGGTTTAATTGCCAGTGCTACATGGGCAGCATTAGATAGCTTTTCATTTCCATTCTTTTTTATTATTGAATTCAAATTACACAATCTTCTATGATGGGATTTGAATCTACGTTGCCAGAACATCAGACATGGATTTATTGATTATAGGTCTATGACATTACCATTGCACCACCACCTTCTCTGAATTATGCAAAGAACAAGGAAAAATAACATGAGAATTTATTTAAAATATTTTGATTTACCTTTCATGTGAAGAAGGACTGAGAGAAACTCTGCAATGCTGTTCATCAGGTGGTTGAGGCATTGGGCATAGTCCATGTGAAAGGGGATTTGGAAGGCTTTGCAGAAAGCCTTCCAAACATAAGAAATAGGAACAAGAGGAGGCCATTTGGCTCATTGAGTCTGCTCTGCCATTCAATGAATTCATGACTAATCTTTTTGTTGACTTAGCTCCACTTATCTGCCCACTCACTTTCACCATTAATTCCTTTACTGTTCAAAAATTTATCTATCTTTGCCTTAAAAACATTCAATGGGGTAGCCTCTACTGCTTCACTGGGCAGAGAATTCCACAACGCTTTGGGTGGAGAAGTTAATGTAATCAATGAAGTTACATTTCTGGATCTATGCTTTGTAATTTTCTTAATTTTAATGGGAGATCTAAATTCAGAGAAGTCATAATTCCAATTCAAGCTCTGAAAGATGGCCCTCAAGCTGCTCCAGTTGGGGGTACTTCCTGCAGAAGTAGCCATCCAGGTGTGTCTAAGTCTTCCTCCATACTACAGGCTGTTCAACACATGGCCGTGAGCTCCGTTGAGTCTGTGTTGAGTTAAAATATTCTCACCCTAAAACTAAACCAAGTAGAAAATTATTAAGTTCTTTTGCAAATAAAGAAACTTAGTGCAGCCTAAAGTGGCGAAACACCAGTGGCACACAACATTTCAATTGGCTGTCTGTGTTGCATTGACATCAGTTTGAAACGGACATCTCCCTGTTCCTCAGCCTGTCTCAATCTTTCTCTTCTATTCCCAAAGACATTATGGCCCTATGTTCTGAAAGATATCTGTGCCATTGGAAAGGAAACTGGTGGGATTTGGAGGGGAGCTGTGCTGTCACAAGGGGAACAGTGGTCTCCAAATGCTCAACTGAGAGGGAAGAGGAAGGTAGATTTGTTTATGACATTGCACAGGAGGTGATGGTAATGGAGGATGATTGAATGTGGAGGCTGTTGGGGTGTGAGCTTGGAGACGACAAGGGAAATGTCATTCTGATTCTCAGAGTGAATTGGACCATTTACGGGGAGATGATGACACTAATACTGTGGGGTCATGGATTCAAGTCCCACCATGGCACCTGGTGGAATCTAAACTCAATTAATAAAAACACTGAAATGGAAAGGTGGTTTTGGAAATACTGACCAGCAAATTATCATTGTTGGTTGGAGAAACCCATCTGGTTCACTCATGCCTTTTGGGGAAGGACATCTGTCATTACCTGGTCTAGTCTACATGTGACTCCAGATTCATGGCGAAATGGTTGACTCTTAACTGCCCTCTGAAATGGTTGTGCGAGCTACTCAGTTCAAAGCCAATCAGGGATGGGCAACACATTCTGGCACAGCCTCATATCATGATAGAATTAAGACAGAGTTGAGAGTTCGGTCAATTGCACTGGTGATGTTTTTGAAAATGTGTTTATAGGATGTGGACACCACTGGCTAGGTCAACATTCATTGCCCATTGCTAGTTTCCCAGCAGTGTCCTTTCATGCAGCATAAATGTTGTTTATTCTCTTGCATTGTTTTTCTTGCAAATTGACCTAATGTGCGTAAGGTGAAAGTCTTCAACAAAATGTGACATTTTTCCAACAATTCTTAAGTTCTGTTAAAAACCGAACAACTATTTGCATACCTGTGGCATTTTGCTTCTGCAGGGCCTGAATTAGTATGTTCAAAACTGAAAATAATGTGAGGATATATAGAGTGGTGTTATTTTACATAAGGTATTGTGGTTTCTCTTGTACAATAATACTATATTATTAGCAGCCTTTCTTTCTTGTAGCAAAGATCAATACTGCATTAGACTGTGGCCAGAAAAGGTGGACCCCTATTATTGATCTGTTGGGTAGTACTCCAATTTCAGTTGAACTGACAACTTTCCTTCTTTGGTACTTCTTTCAAAGGTCTGACAAGACAAGTAAACCGGCTTAAAACTGTACTGAAATTTCAGCACATGTGCAGTATCAGAAGCTGAGCTGCAGGAAACTCGCATGTTTGATTCCCTGCTCGTTTGTTATAGCTAACCTCGAGCAGGTAGCAGAAAGTGTGCATCAATTTTATTTGTATTTACTGATGGAACATTGGCATTGCTGGATGGGCCAGCATTTGTTGCTCATCCCTACTTGCCCTTGGTAAGCTGCAACAGGATAATTTAGCAGAATGGACGTGCCGCTGTTTCCACTGCATTTATTACCCATACGTAGTTGCCCCTTGAGAAGGTGGGGGTGAGCGACCGCCTTGAACCACTGCCGTCCATGTGCTGTGGGTAGGTACCCTTAGGAAGGGAATTCCTGGATTTTGACCCAGCAACATTGAAAGAGCAGCGATATATTTCCAAGACGGGTTGGTGAGTGGCTTGGAGGGAAACCTGTAGGTGGTGCTGCCCTTGCCCTTTTAGATGGAAGTCTAAATGAGTCTTGATGAATTTCTGCAGTGCATCTTGTAGACAGTACATTCTGCTGCTCAACAGACCATGCAACCTTAGTTTAAGATTGGAGAAGGATGCTAAGGTTTCTGCTGTTGACTGCCAGGATTGGCCATGTCTCTCAGTATCCCCATTGACACCCATGATCAGATTCTCAAATGAATGTTAACTCACAAGCAGTGAGGTATCAGTGAGTGTCTAACAACCATAAAGAGAAAATTATTTTTAATTAATCTGCTTGGAATTATTATGACCAATAGGGCAAGAGGGAATTGAACTTGGACCTCCTGATGCTGAGGCAGGGACACTACCAGTGCCACCAGCAAATTCTTAAAATTTGTAGGCACGTAGTTATCATCAGAAATGCAGAAGAAACACAGTCAAGAGTTTTCGAACATATATGTGGAGATCCCAATGAATTTCAAATTATTGTACCCCACATGAATCTTTTGAGGTGAAGAGAAATTAGGAAGGAATAAAATTAAATGCGGAATGCTTTGGGTTTTATTTACAATGTCAGCAAATTGATTGTATGGATGATCCTAGAATGTGGATGTGCCAGTGTTGGACTGGGGTGGACAAAGTTAAAAATCACACAACACCAGGTTATAGTCCAGCAGGCTTATTTGAAAGCACTGCTCCTTCATCAGGTAGCTAGTGGGGCAGGATCATACGGCACGGAATTTATTGTAAAAGATCAAAGTGTCATATAACTGATATGATGTATTAGACAAACCCAGATGGCTGTTAATCATTAATCACTTAAAGCAGAGATGCAGGTTTTGATTGATTGATATGTAAATCCCAGAATTTCTTTCAAGTCACTGCCCTGAGATAACATCAGGTTTTATCAGTATATAAATAAAGGTGACATCTCAGCTCAGACAGTGCATTAAAGGTGTGAGGTTAGAGTCTGTCTGTATCCCAACCTGGAGTCAGACTGCTTTTATTTCCAAAGAAGGAATTTATAAAATGTCACATGGACTGACTGCATGCAAATTGTGTGCTTTTTGAACAAAATAGAACATATCTGCAAATGCAAATTTACCCCATAGACTTGTGTGTGTGTGTGTGCGCGCGCGCGAGGGAGGGAGAGTGAGTGAGTGTGTGTGTGAGATGAAGGAGCGGTGCTCCAAAAGCTTCTGATTTCAAATAAACCTGTTGGACTATAACCTGGTGTTGTGTGATTTTTGACAGGCCTGTCAAATCCAGTTGGATTTGAAAACGAACCTTCTGGTCCTCTTGGAGGATTTTGAAAGGAAAAGAAATTCTGTCTTTTACTAGCATCAGTTGCAGATCTTGGGTAATTTGTGTTTTGGTGCTTTTGACATTATATGAGTAAATAAAATCTGTTGGTGTTATAATTGAATCTGCTTCGATTTTGTCTTTGCAGCTGCATTGATCCATTTGCAGCGATATATCTAACCTTGTATTGTGGGGCCATAAACCAAGTTTATGGGCATCTTGGTTTTATTATGGACAGCGTGTTTTGACAAGTGGATCCCACACAGTTATCATACATTCAGGCATTGTGTCATATCCTATTTCTTAGGATCTGATATCAGCTGGGCTTAGGCCAGAAACAGATGAGAGACTTTGCCGACAGAAAGGTACAGCTGAGAGTGGGTGCACTGCGACTGATGGAGGAGGGTTGATACAGAGAATAAGGGGCAGCAGAAATTGTTTATTTTCAGTGGACACAATGTGCTGCTTAATGGTAAGAATGAGATAAAGATCATTGGCGGGACAGCCAATCTATACCAAACATGTCATCTTGGACCAGGAAACTGTGCAAGAGAGGAGTTGGAGAAACAGGAGGAGGGAATGCTGAAGTGGTAGGAGATGCAATGTTTAAAACCTACTTAAGACACAATAAGGAGATTTAATTTCCTCACAAAAGGTCATTAGTCCTTAAATATCTTAAAGGCAGATGTCCCTAAGTTCATAAGATGTAGGAGCAGAAGTAGGCCATTCAGCCCATTGGGTCTGCTCCAATATTCAAAGAAATCATTGCTGATCCTCAATTCCACTTTCCCACCTTTTCCCTTTACCCTTGATTCCCCTTAATGATTAATAATCTCTCTCCCAGCCTTGAATATACTTCATGACCCAGCCTTGAGAGTCCACTGCAAATTGCACGGATTCACTACCTTCTGAGAGAAGAAATTCCTCCTCACCTCGATCTTAAATGAATGTCCCCTCATGAAAACAGTGGAATAGACACAATTTGCTGTGTCAGTTGTGCTCCCCTTACTGAGGAGCACCATACTGTGACTACTGTGATCCCAATTGATGTTAATATTGGACATATCAGACCTCAGAGTAAAACAAAGAATCATAGAGGTCTACAGCACAAAGACCCTTCAGCCCATCATGTCCACGCCACTCAAAAACAATCACCTAGAATCATAACAATCTGGAAAGAGGCCTTTGAGTCCATCAATTCTGCACCGACTGTCCTAAGAACATCCCACCTAGACCCAGCCCCCCCACCCTACCCTCATAACTCTGCACTACCATGACTAATCCCCCTAACCTGCACATCCCTGGACAATATGGGCAATTTAGCACGGCCAGTCTATCTACTGAGTATCGGTGGAGCATGTTTTTGGACTGTGGGAGGAAACCAGAACATCCAGAGGAAACCCACATAGACATGGGAAGAATGCACAAACTCCAAACAGACAGCTACCTGAGGCTGGATTCGTACCTGGGTCTCTCTAGCTGTGTGGCAGCAGTGCTAACCACTGAGCCATTGTGCCACCTGTCATTTCTAATTCCATTTTCCAATACTTGGCCCATAGCCTTGTGCGCCTTTGCATCACAAATGCACATCTAAACACTTCTTACATGTTCTGAGGATTACTGCCCCTTACAGGCACTGAGTTCCAGGTTCCCACCAGCCTCTGGGTGAGAGAGTCTTTCCTCATAACTCTCCTAAACCTCTGGCTCTTGTCTGGCTTGATAGATTCTAACTTTGTAACATCAAAACACAGAGTTCAGTTGCTGAACACATTCACAAGAGTCTACCAGTGTACTTTAAACACAGAATAAAGTGGTTATTAAACATGGAAACATTCCACTCCCTCCACCATCAGTAGCAGCAAAGTGTACGATTTGCAAGTTGCCCTGCCCATGAGGATATTTACCCAGTATCCTCATGGAGCACCTTCCAAACCCACAACCAGTTCCATTGAAAAGGACAAGGGCGGCAAATACATGGGGAACACCACGACCTTCAAGATCAGTCCCTAAGCCATTCATCATCCTGACTGGGAAATGTATCGCTGTTCCTTCACTGTCGCTGGATCAAAATCCTAGAATTCTCCCCACTCATGCCTATGCCCTGCAGCCCCTTGACAGTATCGGGGGTCTACCTACTGCACATGAACTGTGCTGGTTCAGGAAGGCAGCTCACCACCACCTTCTCAAGGGCAACTAGGCACGGGCAATAAGTGCAGCTTAGCTAACAAAGCCCACATTCCATACCTGATTTTGAAAAATTCAAAATAGATTGTTGTACACTTTCTGAGAAGGGTCAGGATATGAGAGAGAATACAATCACCTCAATACATCCTCACTCCTCCCAGCAGCTCCAAAGAGTTTTAATCTGCTTTCTTTTATATTGGAGGATGTTGTACAGTGTGAGGATATCTGAGACCGAGGATAATTAAACATGGAGTTAGGCAGTAAATAGAATTTAAAAAAACAGCCCTCTCCTACATGTTAAATTAAGCAATGAGGTGATAAGCATTTGAGGTGGAATGGTTCTTGACTGAACTATCAGGGAACACAACTGATTCATGTAACTGTATAATACATGTTTCTTTTTAATTCGTTCACAGGATGAGGGTGTCACTGGCCAGGCCAGCATTTATTGCCCGTCCCAAATTGCCCAGAGGGCAGTTGAGAATCGACCACATTGCTGTGTCCCCTTTTGTTTTGAGACATCCCTGAAATTACTCGGTGTTGAACTAGATTGGTCTCCACATTTTTAGTTAACCCATTCCGTCTATCTGCATAGCTGCAGATTTCTATCATTTCAGAAACCAGAACAGTGTTCACTGACGAGTGCCCTAACAGGAGTGAGCAAAACGTACACTAACATTCTGAGCGAACGACGCAGTGTGTTTTGTCCGGGAGATGAGTGTAACCTTCCTTCACCGATCGTGAGTGTTTTAATCTCCACGCCTGGCTGAACTCCATCAAAAGCACATTATCCTCCTACACTTGTGACCAGCTGCCTAATTGTATCGGGTCTGAACACACATTGCTGAAGCACGATAGGCATAAAGAGGGAGAAAAAGAGATAAATTACATTGTGGCAGTGATGGTGATGATGATGATAATTATTAATGCTTTCACTGCATTGAAAACGGGCTGTCATTTCCTCTTGCTGGCTTTCCGATATTAATGAGCCCTGTCTGTTTGTCTATCCACTTCAGAAGACCTATGTGAATCACCGCTTTGACTTTCCTTGAGTGTTTTTTTCTTGACAGCTTCCAGCATTTCACCTGACAGGTTGAAGGCTAAAAATGCTAATTATGTACACTAACCCTTGCAGTCACTCGGTTCTTTTTGGAAGGACGTGTTATTCTGTTTCTTGTGCGCTTCTTTTTGGTGCAGCGTTCAGTGGCTTGGCACTTTCATTATTTGGTCTGAGCAGAAGTCCAGAGATTGTGGAGCACACGTTAGCGAACTCAGTTAGCTAACCTTATCATATGTATGTGTGTGTGTGTTTGTGTGCAGGGTAAATCGACCAGCAATTTCTGGAGATTTGCATCTTTTAATCCCCTTGAATTTACTGGCCAATTTGCACATTAATGAGGAAATGCATCTTTAACATGCCATTTTTTTCCCCAAATAAGATTGTAGTTACTGCAGTGAATGAATTATTTTGTGGATCTGGTATCGTCATCAGTAGTTCTCAGGCAGTGGTAAAAGCTCATATATATGATTAATGCAAAGTAGATCAATGTCCTTTGTGGTGTGGGGATGGCTTTTATGTAAAATGTTTAAATGCTCTGTTCCCAAGGCTGAATGGTCTTTTCCAGCACCTGTTTTCTAAGAGATTTGCCAAGGAGGGGTTTCGAGGAATATTGGCCAAATACTCCTGGATTAATTTGGGATATCTGGTCAGCATGGGTGATTTGGACTAAAGGGTCTGTTTCCATGCTGTACAACTCTAAGTACTGCGTCTGTGATTAATTCATTGAAACAATCTCCAATGTCAGTCGCTCCACCATTGGACCATGCCTTCAGTTGCTGAGGTCCCAAGCTCTGGAATTCCCTCCCACCACCTCTCAGCCTCACTTTCCACCTTCAGAATGCTGCTTCACACCAACCCCATTGACAACGCTTTTGGTTATTTGTCCTGACAGATCCTTAAGTGGCCTGGCACCAAATTCTGCTTGGGTGGTGGAGGCCAAGTCGCTGAATATATTCCAAAAAAAGATTGATAAATTGGCATTAAGGGGTATTGGGATAAAGTGGTTAAGTGTCACTGTGTTGGAGGATCCACCATGATTATATTGACTGGCGGAGCAGGCTTGAAGGGCCGAATGGCCTGTTTCTTCAGAGTTTCAATGTGTCTCCATAATACTCCTGTGAGGCACCTTGAGTTACTTTATTACATCAGAACCACCATGTAAATATTGTTGCAATTGAAAATGACAGCGGAGCTTAGAGATGATGGCGATCTTACTGGCTTGGGTTCAGTCTTGATTCAATATTATTGATTCGTGGATTGATGTTGGGATATGAAGAAAGCTCCCTCATGCACTGCTCCAATTGTCATGAGTTCCAACTGCATGGTGGTTCTACTGTTCATTACAGATGGCTAAAGCAAGCTCATTTTTCTGCAATGAAGCTTTATCAGTGTATGAAGAAAATGGTCAGGACTTGCTCAGGATGGAAGGGTAAGTTGTGTCAAAGTTGTCAGTGACAGTGCTGCACAGGGTGTACAGTTTTACTTAGACTTTGTCTCATGTGGGCAGCAAGACCTGATCCATTGCAGTCTCTCTTGCTGCAACCCAGTAGGGTCTCACTCTTGAAACTCCCATTTCAATGTCCTCCAGTAGCTCTTTCTCGACTGACCCTTTACCATTTTCCCATCTGATAGTGTCTATTCACTGATGTGCTGTTGGAAGTGGAATGTGCTCTGCTGTTCTTGTGTAAATAAGGAGCAGAAGTAGGCCATTCAGCCCCTCAAGCCTGCTCTCCCATTTAATAAGATCATGGCTGATTGGATATTAAACTAAATCCACATTCCTGCCGACCCAATAACCTTTCACCCCCTAAATTTCAAATAACCTATTCACCTCTGCCTTAAAAAATACTCAAAGACTCTGCTTCCTCTGCCTTTTAAAGAAGAGAGTGCCAAAGATTCCTGACCCTCTGTAAGAAATAAATTCACCTTATTTCTGTTTTAACTGCCTAGTAGGTGCCTCTGACCAATCTGTGCAGCATTAATTGTTTGGTGTTAATGTTTGTCCATGTGAAGTGCAGGATCTGGCTTAGACCGTGCTGATGGAGGATGTCCAACTGACATGACCCCTTTCCCATGCTCTTTCATGAATTGACTGGAACAGTGTGCTGTTGATATCGCTGTGAAACATGGAGAGTCACAACTTCATGGCTGAGTGGGGATTTTGGATTGGAGTCACTAGAAATCCAATTGTGCTTTGCCAGTTCTTGTGTGGGCATGGACCTCTATACCACCCTCCTGGGAGAATCACAGGTGTGTCATCATCAACACAGGACTACATTAAGGCTGGATTGCTTTCCCCATTCCTTTTCCTCTGGATTTCAGATTTCATCATTTGAAAGATGCTGGGTACAGAGTTTGAAATCTTGTGATGACATTATTAAATAATGAATCAGGCTTTGACAGAGAACATTGCTTTGCTGGGCAAATATGTTGTCACCAATATTGGTTACCTAGAGTACTGCGTACATCATTGGTCACTGTGATTATAAAAGGATGTTAATCTATTGGAAGCAGTTCAGCAAAGGTTTACTGGACTAATACCTGGAATAAGTGGATTGCCTTATGAGGAAAGGCTAGGCAGGCTCAGCCTGTATCCTGTGGAGTTTAGCAGTGTCAGAGAGTGACCTAATGAAACATAGAAGATCCTGAGGGGACTTGACCATGTTGATTTTGAAAGGATGTTTCCTCTTCTGGGGGAAATTCGAGCTCAGGGTCACTATCTACAATAAGGGGTCGCCTGTTTAAGATAAAGAGAGGAAACATTTTTTCTCCTCAGAGTAATATAATCATCTAGCACAGAAACAGACCCTTCCCTCCAACCAATCCATGCTAAACATAATCCCAAATTAGATTAGTTCCACCTGCTTGCTCCTGGCCCATATTCCTCAAAACCTTTCCCATTTGTATACTTACCCAAATGTCTTTGAAACGTTATAATTGTACCCAACTCCACCACTTCCTCAGGACGTTCATTCCACACACAAATCACTCTCTGTGTAAATAATTTGACCCCCTGTATTGTTTAAATCACTCCCCTCTCACCTTAAAAATGTACCTCCTAGACTTGAAATCCCCCATCCTTGGCAAAAGAGACCTACTGCTAACTCTATCTATGAGACCAGAAGACATAGGAGCAGAAATTAGGCCATTCAGCCCATTGGGTCTACTCCACCATTCGGTCATGGCTGATAAGTTTCTCAAACCCCATTCTCCCACTTCCTCCCCATAACCCTTGATCCTTATATATCTATGCAGCTCCGTTCCTTTAAAGGTGGTGGATATAAAGTCATTAAATATTTTGACACCTGAGGCAGATAGATTCTGGATTTCCAAGGGGATGATAGATTATTGGTGATATACAGAAATTTAGAATTCAGTTAAAGTCACATCAGCCATGATCTTATTGAATGTTGGAACAGGCTCAAAGGCCCACATGGCCTGCTTTTGTTCCTTGTTTGTATGTTCTTATGGTTAACAGATCAGCTGGAAGACTAAGAGACTGATGACTGGACATCAATAAACTCCCCATCGCCATCAGCGAACAGAGCATTTGCCTCAATAGATTGTAATTATTCTGGTCAATTGGCAGATGGTGTTAGATGGTGAAGAGAAAAGAATTCTTAAAGTATTTTTAAAATGACACAATCTGACTCCGGTATTGGCTCCTGAGTACGCCTGAGAAGAATTTGCATTATTTTTCTCTCCCTCGGTTGCTTGTGATTTATGTTTAACCTTTTCCAGGAATTGAGAATGAGTCGGATTCCACCAGGAAACCTGGTTGTGGGTTGGAGTTGATGGTCGAGCTTGATTTGTCCTGCCTACCATTGCTATTTGTTTTTCCTTTGTGATGGATTGTAATATTTTCTGTGGATTGAAGGTGTGAGACTTTATGTTCCTGTTGCTCAAAGTCATATGATCCATCGTGGCTCTGTCATTTGCAGTGCCTTTTCCTTGGTGGGCTATTTCCTAATGTGCAGGTACAAGACTGAGAACAGATACACTCGTCCAGATGTAGCTGTGCAGGGTGCTGGTAAGACCAAATCTGAAATACTGATTCATTTTGGTCCCCTTACTTAAGAAAAGATATCATTTCATTGGAGGTATTTCACAGAAGGTCCACTCAGATGATCCCCGGTATGGAGGGATTATGAGTACAGGTTAAACAGGTTGGAACTCTCCTGAAATTCAGAAGAATGAGAGGTGATCTCATGGAAACATATAGAATTCTTAAAGGGTTTGACAGGGTAAACGGTGAGAGCATGTTTCCCCTCATGTGAGAGTCAAGGACGATAGAACATAGTCTCAGAACAAAGCAGTGCCAATTTAAAACTGAGATGAGGAGAAATTGCTTCTCTGTGTGTTGTGAATCTTTGGAACTTATTTTCACAGAGAGCTTTGGAGGTGGAGTCCTTGAGTATATTTAAGGTTCAAATAGATAGATCCTTGATCAGTCGGGAAATCAAGCATTACAGGGAAAAGGCAGGAAAATGGATCTGAGGAATGGCAGATTAGCCATGATTCTACTGAATGGCAAAACTAGCTCAAGGGGCTGAATGGCCTACTCCTGTTCCTATTTCCCCTGGTTTATTCTGAGGGGTTCTGCCCCTTTTGTCATCTGTGATAAACCAGTTATAAAACTGGGGACCAGTCTCTTGAATCCCACTTTTTTCCTTGTGTTTGAAAGATGAAGGAGCCTTTAATGAATGTGGAAGGGATTCTACCATGTAAATATACCAATATATGTGCCAATATATACCATGCTACCAAACCATCTCCTGGCACCATTACCAGGCACTAATGGCAGTTGTCTTTATTGTATAGGAAACATAAGAACATAAAAAGTAGCAGCAAGAGCAGGCCATTCAGCCCCTCAGCCGTGCTGTACCATTCAGTAGGATCATTGTTGATTTTCTCTATCGACATAATTTTCCTGCAGTATCCCCCTATCCATTGATCCTTTCCATTTTTAGAAATCTATTGATCTTCATTTTCAGCACACTGACTGAGCGTCCCCATGTTACTAGAGCAGTGGATTTGAAAGATTCACCACCCTCTGAGTAAAGCAGTTCCTCCTCATCACAATCCTAAATGGCTTGTCCCTTATTCTGGGCTGAGACAGCCTCCAGATCCCAGCCAGACAGGGGAAGCATCTTTCCTGCATTTATCCTGTCGAGCCCGGTTAAAACTTTCTATATTTGAATAAGATCACCTCTCATTCTTGCAAATTCTAGATAGTAAATGCCCAGTCGATTTATTCTTTTCTCATAAGACAATCCCTCCATCCCAAGAACTAATCTGGTGAACTTTCAATGCCCCCCATCAATGGCTCCCTCACATACAGAGATCAAAACTGTATGGAATACCCCAATGTGGTCTCACTAAGGCTTTACCTAATCACAGTAAAACATTGTTATTCCTACACTCAAATTATCATCTAGTAAAGGCCAAAATGCCATTTGCCTTGTTAATTGCCTGCATGTTAACCTTCAGTGAGTCATGAAGAAGGCTACACAAGTCTCTTTAAAGTTCATCCCTTGCCAGCCTCTGCCATTCAAGAAATATGCAATATTTTCATTTTTTCCTCCAAAGTGGATGACCTTGCACTTCTTTGCATTGTATTCTGTTTGCCAAATTTTCGCCAACTTAGTCTGTTCAAATTTCCTTGAAACATCCTTGCCTCCCAGCTCACAACTCCCAGTCCCTTTTTAGTTTTACAAACTTGAAAAAATATTGCATTTAATGCCTCCATCAAAATCATTCTTGTTGATTATGAATCCCAAGGGTCCAAGCACTGATCTTTCCAGTATCCACTGGTCACAACTTTACAACCAAAAATGACCCATTTATTGCTGCATCTATTTTCTGCCCATTACCCAGTTGTCGATCCATACTTGTATATTTCCCCAAAACCATCAGCTCTAGTTTTAGATTAGATTAGATTACTTACAGTGTGGAAACAGGCCCTTCGGCCCAACAAGTCCACACCGACCTGCTGAAGCGCAACCCACCCAGACCCATTTCCCTTTGACCAATGTACCTAACACTATGGGTAATTTAGAATGACCAATTCACCTAACTTGCACATCTTTGGACTGTGGGAGGAAACCCACGCAGACACGGGGAGAATGTGCAAACTCCACACAGAGAGTCGCCTGAGGCGGGTTTGGTTTACCAACCACTTGCGTGGAATCTTATTGTAAACATTTTGAAAATATCACTTTACTATAACCATGCTGCCAACTTATCTATTCTGCCAGTTAAATTGATTTCTCTTTTATGATGATTCTCCCCAATCAGACCAGTTGTTTCCAGATTATTCCATCATTCATGATAGATTCTCGCGTTCTCCTTATGACTAATGTCAAGCTAATGGGTCTTCAGTTACCTACTATCTCGCTCCCTCCATTCTTAAATATCAGGAGTGCACCTATCACCTTATAATTTGCAGGAACTATTCTGGAGTCTGCAGAATTTTGTAAAATGACCACAAACACTCATTCAGCATATTGAGGTGTGATCACTAGGTCCAGGGAAATTACTCACTTTAAGACTGCTTTCCTGCTTTTTTTTTAACCTTTATTCATTCACAGGATGAGGGCATCACTGGCCAGGCAGCATTTATTGCCCATCCCTAATTGCCCAGAGGGCAGTTATGCTTCAACCACATTGCTGTGGGTTGGAGTCACATGTAGACAAGACGAGGTAAGGATGGCAGTTTCATGGAATCCCCAACAATGAGGGAACAGGCCATTTGGCCCAACAAGTCCATACCAACCCTCCGAAGAACATCTCACCCAGACCCATCCTACTAACACTGCATTTTCCATGGCTAACACGTCTAACCTACACATCCCTGAACACAATGGGTAATGTATGGCCAATCCACCTAATTTGTACATTTTTGGACAGTGGGAGGAAACCAGAGCATCAAGTGGAAACCCACACAGACACAGGGAGAATGTGCAAACTTCACACAGATAGTTGCCCGAGGCTGGAATCAAATCCGGGTCACTGGCGCTGTGGGGCAGCAGTGCTAACAACTGAGCCACCGTGCCACCCGAAAGGGTTTTTACAGACAATCAACAATGGATTCATAGTCATCATTAGACTCTTAATTCCAGATGCTTTTTATTAAATTCAAATTCCCCCATCTGCCTTGGTGAGATTCCAACCCAGGTCCCGAGAACATGATCTGGGTGTCTGGGTTGACAGTCCAGCAATAATACCAAAGGTCATCAGCTCCCATTTAAATAAAGAAAGAACGATATAAAGCTATTTATAAATGCTTCCCAAAATATTGCTGAAAATGTCAACATATAACTTGTCGAGTGTGTAATGCTGGAAAAGTGCAGCAGGTCAGGCAGCATCCGAGGAGCAGGAGAGTCAATGTTTCAGGCAAGAGCCTCCTGCTCTTGCCTGAAACATTGACTCTCCTGCTCCTCAATGCTGCCTGACCTGCTGTACTTTTCCAGCATCACACTTTTGACTCTGATCTCCAGCATCTGCAGTCCTAACTTTCTCCAAGCACATAACTTGGCAGATGAGCATGAAAATTCTTGCACGTGTGTGAACAGTTGCCTGTAAATTGGCTGGTTGGTGTAAGCCTTGTGTTGCATTTTGCTTGGGTGAGCTATGGAGAGATGTATATTGTGTGAGTTCACTATGGTGAATTATAAAGGTACAGAGCTGCACTGAAGAAAATTAACAGAAGCCACTACCTAGTGATTCTGGTTCAGCTGACTGAAACATGTCCTTTACCGAACATTGGCAGAATATTGGAAATTTATTCAAATGCCCCAACTTATCTCTGTTTTCCAATTTACTTAAGCAAGCATTAAGGTTACAGAGCATAGAAGGCTGAATAAATTCTCTACGTATCATTTCAATGGAACATGAAAGGCAATATTTTCTTTTCTGTTGGTGTGCTAGACTCCGCTGAATACTATGTACCCCTTTTGAAATAAAAGAAAAACAATTTAAAAATTTTAAGGGTAAAGTTAGTTGGAGTGCACCAAATTTCAGATATATGGTCTCCATTCAGCCATTGGAGTGTAAAAGTGATTGTTATTTTCTCCACATCTGAACTGTCAAAGTTAAAGCTTTGGTGAGCATGGACAAATGGTCATTCTTGTCAGTAAAGATTAACAATAATGGGCGGTTGGCTCATTGTGGATGAAGCTATAATGGCTCATTTATTCTCCATTCGAAAAGTGTAGTGCTGGAAAAGCACACCCGTTCCCATGAAGAGCTCATGCTCAAAACATCGACTGTCCTGCTCTTCGGCTGCTGCCTGACTGACTGTGATTTTCCAGCTCCACATTTCTTGACCCTGATCTCTAGCATCTGCAGTCTTCACTTTCTCCTCATTTATTCTCCATCTTTTATTCCTCTGGCGTATTGATGCTTGGCAGTTTTCTTGATCTACTTGAGTCCTTTCAGTGATGGACAGCCTTCCATAATGTGAATGTGGGATAGACTGGGCCTGTATCCACTGGAGGTTAATGAATGAGAATCTGGGTGGCATAGTAGCTCAGTGGTTAGCACTGCTGTCTCACAGTGCCAGGGACCCGGTTTCATTTCCAGCCTCAGATGGAGAATGTGTGGAGTCTGTGTGGTGAATGAAGACGTTGTTGGGAATGTAAGATGGTTGACTGAGTGGTGATTTTCTGTCCCAGTTACTGTTGCGATTTTTTTCTTCTTCTTTCATGAGATGTAGGCATCACCAGGAGGGCCAAGATTTTTTGCTGATTCCTAATTGGTTTCAATTGCCACTCCTTTAACCATTGCAGTCCGTGTGGTACACCCACACTGCTGTTCAGAAGAGAGAACCAGGACTTTGACCCAGCCAATTGCAAAGGAACAGCAATATAGCTCCAAGTCAGCTTTGTGACTTGATGGAGAACTGGTGTTTCCATGCATCTGCTGCCCTTAGCAGTCACAGGTTTGGAAGGAATCTGGAAGAATTGCTTCAATGTATCTTGTCACTAGTACACCGTGTGGTCATTGTGCATCAGTGGTGATGCAAGTGAAGTTTTAAGTTAGTGGATGTGATGCGAATCATGTGGGCTGCATTGTCCTGGATGGTGTCAAGCTTCTTGAGTGTTGTTGGTGCTGCACCCATCCAGGCATATGGAAGGTGTTCCATCACAATCTCAACTTGTGTCTTGTCAATGGTGGACAGCAATGGGGAGTCGAGGGGTGAGAATTCGCAATCTTTGTCCCACTCTAGTAGCTGCAATATTTATATAGCTAGTCCACATCAATTACCGGTTAGTGGTCAGCCCGAGGATCCTGATAATTGACGATTAAGCAATGGTAATGCCATTGTACTTCATGGGGGGATGTTTAGGTTCTCTGTTGTTGGAAGTGGTCATTGCTTCCCACTTGTGTGGAGTAAATGCCACTTCTCAACCCAAGACTGGATGCTGAATGTTCTAGTTGCCACTATTTCAGTGAATGTTGAACATTCTGTCATGCACCTGGTTTGAGGTTTTTGAGGTGGTGACTCGCTCACCACTATGTGCCCAGCTCTTAATGCGTTTGCTGCAGTAACACTTCTGGTCAGGCGTTACAAGCAATTTACAGCCTTTCATCCTCCTTCTGTACATTGAAATGAGTTATTGCTTTATCAGAGAAACCTGTTCTGTCACATTTACTTCCAATAATGTTGGTCAGTATTATATTTCTCTGTTAGTTTGGGTCAGATGCTGCTTTATGTAACTGTTTAGCATCCATTAAATATCAGATTATTTAAGTGACACCATAAGTGGCGACTTGTGGACTTTTCACTACTTATTTGAGTACATGTGACAACAAGCTAATTTTAAGGATTGCATGTTCCATTCTTACAAACAGAGAAACATTTATATTAGGTGCGTGGAAAGACCATTCAGCCCCTCCAACTTGATCTGATTGTGACCTCAATCTGCATTCCTGCTTAACCCCAAAGCTCTGTGATTCCCTCATTAATCAAGAAGCAATCTACCGCCACCTTAAAAAAAAAACTTCAGTGTCTCTGTCTCCACCACTCTCTGAGAAGGGAGTTCCATAAACTTCCTCTTCATCTCACTGTATATCGAAAAGGCTTAATTTTAAAAAATGTTCCCTACTTCTATCTCTTCCCAAGAAAAAGTCATCCTTTCACATCCAACCGTCAAATCCCATCAGGATCTCATAGAATCCCCACAATTGGGTCTAACAAGTCCACACTGATCCACCGAAGAACATCCCACCCAGAACTATCCCCCTGCCCTATAAACCTGCATTTCTTGTGATTAATGCATCTAACCTACACATCCCTGAACACTATGGGCAATTTAGCATGGCCAATCCACCTAATTTGCACATGTTTGGACTGTGGGAGGAAACTGGAGAACCCAGTGGAAAGCCACGCAGACATGGGGAGAATATGTAAACTCCATACAGACACCCAAGGCTGGATTCGAACCTGGGTCCCTGGTGCTGTGAGGCAACAGTGCTAATCACAGAGCCACTATGTCACCCAGATCATGCCTCATTCATTAACCTGCAGTGGTTACAGGCCCACTCTGTCCTACATTCGCCATTAGATAATCCCAGGTATCCGTCGAATGAAGCTTCACTCTATTTATATCCATCCTTAAATGTGGAGACTAAATCCTGTATTCTGCATGGGCCTTACCGATGTCCTGTGCATAGTGGCAAAATATCCCTACTTCTATATTCCATCCTCTTACATTAAGTGACCTCATTTCTTTTGCCACCTTCATTGCTTGCAGCGTCCGAGGAGCAGGAAAATCGACGTTTCGGGTAAAAGTTGAAATGTCGATTTCCCTGCTCCTCAGATGCTGCGTGAACTGCTGTGCTTTTCCAGCACCACTCTAATCCAGAATCTGGTTTCCAGCATCTGCAGTCATTGTTTTTACCACCTTAATTGCTTGCTGTACCCTGCATGCAAGCTTCATGTACCAGGACAGTCAGACCTCTCTGTACCTCAGGATTTTGCAATCTGTCTCCATTTCAGTATGGGCTCGAAGGGCTGAATGGCCTGCTTCCACATTGTAGTGATTCCATGATTCTGTGAAATAATAAACAGATTCTAAGCCAGCTTCAGTGCAGTCCTGAGGAAGTTTTATCTGAGATTATGTCTTCTGGATGAGGCATTGTGTATGGGCCCAGCCAGTTTAAGGTTTGTCGCAAAGTATCTCATTTCATTCAAAGAAGATAATGTGAACTTAGTTGATGTAAGACTGATCCAGAACAGACTTGACATTGTGGGAAAGGATACTTTATCTTGTGGGTGAGTCCAAAACCAATCAGCATTGTTTTTAAATGAAAGACTTCCCCTTTTTGGACAGAGGCAAGGATTTTTTTTTTCTCACAAAATTGTGCAACTTTGGAACTCTTAAAAGCAGTAGAAGTAGGACCTCTAAATATTTTTAAGGTTGTCATAGATTCTAGTAAGGGCAGGCGCATCAAATGTTATTGGAAATAAATAGCAATTTGGAATTCAGAAGACAAATAAAGTTGACATTATCTTATTGATCAACTTGAGGGGCTGAGTGGCCTATTTGTTTATTTCTCCATTCACACATGGAAGGTGGGCTTCACTGGCTGGGGAAAAACTTACTACCTGTCCTGAGCAGCCCTTGAGAAGGTTCCTTCCTGAACCGCTGCAGTCCATGTGCTGGAGGGAGACCTATAATGCGTTTTTTTTTTGGAGGGGGTGAGGGTTGGGAGTGCCGGGGACATAGAAGGAATGGCAATATATTTCCAAATCAGGATGGTGAGTGGCTTGGAGGGGAACATGCAGGTCATGGTTTCCCCGTGTATCTACTGCCCTTATCCTGCTAGATGGAAGTGATTGTGGGTTTGGAAGATGCTGTCTAAGGATCTTTGATGAATTGCTGCATTGCATCTTGTAGATAGCACACACTGCTGCAACTGAGCATTGGTGGAGATGGGAGTGGATGCCTGTGGGTGTGGTGCCAATCAAGCAGATTGCTTTGTTCTGGGTGATATGAAGCTTCTTGAGGGTTTTTGGGGCTGCACCCATCCAAACAAGTGGAGAACATTTCAACACACTCCTGACTTAGAGTCACAGAGTCATATACCACAGAAGCTGACCCTTCGATCCAACCAGTCCATGCCAACCATGTTCCCAAACCAAACTTGTCCTGCCTGCCTGCTCGTGGTTCATATCCCTCCAAATATTTCCTATTCATGTTCTTATCCAAATATTATTTAGATGTTGTAACTGTACCCACAACCACCACTAACTCTGGAAGTTCAACTCACACACGAGCCATTCTCTGTTAAAACAGTTGTCCTTCATGTCCTTTTTAAATCTTTCTCCTCTCACCTTAAAAATATGTCCCCCATATTTGAACCCCCCCCACCCAAGACAAAGGTCCTTGTCATTCACCTTATCTATGCCCCTCACCTAGAAGTTGGACAGGCTTTTGGGAGTCAGGAGCTGAGTTGCTCGCTGAAGAATTCCTAGCCTCTGACCTACTCTTGTATTTATGTGCCAAATCGAGAGTGTTGCTGGAAAAGCACAGCAGGTCAGGCAGCATCCAAGGAGCAGGAGGATTGATGTTTTGGGCAAAAGCCCTTCATCAGGGATACCTGATTCTGCTGCTGTTCGGAGGCTGCCTGATCTGCTGCCTGATGTGGTTTTCCGTCACCACATTCTCGACTCTAATCTCCAGCATCTGCAGTCCTCACTTTCCCCTATTTATGTGCCAAGTCCAGTTCAGTTTCTGGTTAATAGTAATCCTTTGGATGTTGATAGTGTGAGATTCAGTAATGGTAATGCCAATGAATGTCAAGAGGCAGTGGTGAGGTTGTCTCTTATTGGAGATGGTCATTGCCTGGTATTTGTGTGGTGCATATGTTACTTGTCCCTTGTCAGCCCAAGCCTAGATATTGTCCAGAATTTGCTGCATCTTCATTATCTAAGGAATTGAATTGGTGTTGGACATTGTGCAATCATCAGGAAACATCCCACCTCTGAACTTATGCTGGAGGGAAGGTCATTGATGAAGCAGCTGAAGATGTTTGGACCCAGGACACTATCCTGAGCAACTCTTGCAGAGTTGGAGCTGAGATGACTCACCTCCAATAATCACAACCATCTTCCTATGTGCCAGGTATGACTCCAACCAGTGGAGAATCTGCTCTCTGATAATCGCTCATTCCAGTTTTGCTAGGGCTCCTTGATGCCACACTTGGTCAACTACAGCCTTGATATCAAGGGCTATCACTCTCCCCTCCCCTCTGAAATTCAGCTCTTTTGTCCATGTTTGAACCGAGGCTGTAATGAGGTCAGGAGCTGAGTAGCCCTGACAGAACCCAACCTGGGTGTCACTGAGCAGGTTATTGCTGAGAAGGTGCTGCTTGATGGCACCTTCCATCACTTTACTGATGATCGAGAGTAGACTGATGGGGCAGTAATTGGCAACTTGGAATTGTCCTGTTTTGGTGTACAGGATGTACAGACAATTTTGCTTTCGGGTAGATGCCAGTGCTGTAACTGTACTGGAACAGCTTGGTTGTGGGTGCAGCAATAGGTTTTCAGTACTATTGCTGGAATGTTATGAGAACCCATAGCCTTTTCTGTATCCAGTGCCTCCAAACGTTTCTTGATATCACGTGTAGTGATTTGAATTGGCTGAAGACTGGTATTTGTAAAGCTGGAGAGTTCTGGAGGAGACTGTGATGGATCAGCCTCTTGACACTTCAGGCTGAAAATTATTGCGAATATTTCAGCCTTACCTTTTGTACTTATGTGTTGAACTATTCCATCATTGAGGATGAGGATACTTGCGGAGCCGCCGCCTCCAGTGAGTTGTTTAATTTTTCACCATCATTCATGACTGGATGTGGCAGGACTGCAGAGCTTAGATTTGATTCATTGGGTTCTGGGATTACTTAGCTCTGTATATTATTTGCTGCTTGGGCTGTTTGGCGGCTTCACCAGGTTGACACCTCATCTTCAGGTATGCCTGACGCTGCTCCTGGTGTGCCCTCCTGCACTCTCCATTGAACCATGGTTGATCCCCTGGCTTGATGGTAATGGTTGAGTGGGGGATATGCCGGGCCATGAGGTTACAGATTGTGCTGGAATACAATTCTGCTGCTGTTGATGGCCCAGATGCTCATGGATGCCCAGTCTTGAGTTGCTAGACCAGTTCAATCACTATTTAGCACAGTGATAGTGCCACACAGCACGATGAAGGGTGTTCCCAATGTGAAGGTGGACATTCATCTCAACAAGTATTGTGCTGTGGTCACTCTTACGGATATTATCATAGACAGATGCATCTGCAGCTGGAAGATTGGTAAGGATCAGGTCAAGTATGTTTTTCCCTCTTATTGGTTCCCTCACCACCTGCTGCAGACCCAGTTTACCAGCTATATCCTTTAGGACCCGACCAGCTCGATCAGTAGTGCTGAACCATTCTTGCTGTATATCAGTTTTGCAGTTGCTGAAAAATGTGTTGCTAGAAAAGCGCAGCAGGTCAGGCCGCATCCAAGGAGCAGGAGAATCGACATTTCAGGCATAAGCCCTTCTTCAGGAATCAACGTTTTGGGCATAAGCCCTTCTCCTGCTCCTTGGATGCTGACTGACCTGCTGCGCTTTTCCAGCAACACATTTTTCAGCTCTGATCTCCAGCATCTGCAGTCCTCACTTTCTCCTCATCAGTTTTGCAGTTCTCAGGATCCCACAAACAGCAGATAATGATCATGTCATCCCACAGAAGGTGAATTACCCTGCCGTGGAGTGGATTGAATGGATTGGATTCTTCAGTTTACTTCCAACAGTCATTACCATTTGTGACAGTGTGTCAGTTAAGTATTTGTACATTGATATATATTCACTTTTCGTGAGAAACAGGAGGTATTTGTAACTGGGCCCATGTGATGACAGTTTGTGAACAGAAAGTGTAAATCCTTAGCCCCGCTGTAGCATGTGTGGTTCAGAGTTTGGAGACACTGAGCTCCCATTCCACCCAAGTACAAAGTCCCAGGTGATATTCAGGGAAGTGACAGGGCAAAACACTGTCATGGTACCATTTTACAGATTCGGTGTTAGATTGAAGCCTTTTCCTCCCCTTTCAAGTGGAATTAAAGCTCCCATGACACTGCTCAAGGAACAGCTTGTGAGCTCTCCTGTGAGCCTGGCCAGTATTTGTCTCACAATCAACATCATCAAAAACAGATTATATGGTCATTTATCTTTTTGCTGTTTATGAGAGCCTGTTGCATGCAAATTGGGTGCTGTATGTCCCTGTGGTGTGACTGATTGCCTTTTCAAAATAACTTATTGACTCAGAAATCCTTTGGGTCATCGTGAGCTCGTGAGAGCTGCTACAAAGCTGTAAGTTCTTTCTCTGAGTTTTGTTGTAAAGTGTACATTCCATACACTCTTGTTACAACACGGGGGAAGGGGGTGCAATGTGGGGTGAGGGTGCCAGTTTAGCTCAATTGGCTGGACAGCTGGTTTGTGAACCTGTGTGATGTCAACAGCGTTAGTTCAATTTCTACCACTCACTGAGGTTACTGTGAAGGACTGTCTTTCTCAACTTCTCCCCTCGCTTGAGGTATGATCCTCAGGTTAAACCACCACCATTTGTCTGTGTGCAATGAGAGAGCAGCCCTATGGTCTGGCAACAGAAAAACAACAGTATACGTTCACTTATTACAAAGAGTGAAAGAGAAATGACTGGTGGTTATTTTAACCTGAGGGTGACTGCTTTTCAGGCGAGGTGCAAGGCTGAGTACCTTCATGGTTACCTCATCTAGTACAGAAATTGAACCCACACTGTTGGGATCATTCTGCACTGCAATCCAGCCAACTGAACTAACCAAGGGTAAAGTTGCCTTAGTCCAAGAGGACTGTCGAGCTGTTCTCTCTTGAGAAGCACCTGGTGCTGGTTTAAACTGAGGGTCGCCATGTCTCAGGCAAGGGGAGACGTTGGGAAGGAGATTCCTACGTGGTGACCTCAAACAGTGTGGGACCTGAGCCGATGCTGTTGGCATCACTCTGCATTGTAAAGCAACCAACTGAGCTAACTGACACCCCAATATCGCTTTGCCTCCAACCTTCTTTGACTGTGTTCCAACCCTTGCAATCCGAGTTCCTGACTTCTTGTCACGATTCTGAAACTGTACGGTGCTCCCTGACCTGAACAGCATACAGCAGTTCCATTCAGAGAGTCATGTTTGTTATGGGATTGTCTGTCTGTTACCTCTTCCTCAGAATTACACAAGTTACTTGCTTATGTTTGGATTCAACATGCCATTGGGTTTATCAATTGATGGGCATCGGTTCTTTGTAGTTCCAGGGTCATAATCGTGAATAAGCACTTTGCGTTGATATTCCTCCGTGACTTTGATTTGAAGAAACAAAGTCAGATGAGAAAACTAGCAGAAACTTTTCCCCATTGGCAGGGTTATTTCCAGGATGTATTGAATTATCAGGTGGCTTTAATTCCTTCTGACTATGTGGGTAGAACTGGGAAAGCTGATATTTAATGCCCATCCATTGCTGTTCTGTGAATGTGGTCCCCTTGGACTGCTGTAGTTCTTTTATTTAGAATTCCAAAACAATTGAACTGTAAAAAAAATGAAATATTTCATGTTTGCATATGATTATGTTATTTTTCAAGTCACTGGACTCGAAATGTTAACTCTGTTTCCCTCTCCACAGACACTGCCAGACCTGCTGAGTTTCTCCAGCACTTTCTGTTTTTGTTCATATCATTCCTACATCTTCCGATTTCAAATGTACAGAAAATTATGTTGCTGTGTGTTATCTGATAGAATGGGTACCTGCAGTTCAGAAATGCAGCAGAATATTGATGAGCCAAAAGCCAGACTTCATTCAGGGCATAATGTTCAACAGGAGAAGTATGAACACTTAACTTTCTTCACCTGTCAGAAACTGTTAATCTTTATGGACTTCCTGTCTGTTCTTAACACAAGGTAGCAGGTGGTGTGTTTTTTTTTGAAAACTGAATTCATTTATTTTAATTTTTCTGGAAGATTAACACGAGTCTTTAGTCCTGCTGCAGCTGTTGGCTTTTGAAGATTTCAATTTATTTGCCCTTGACCCATGTCTTTGCCTTGATGAACAAAAGAGTGAATTACCCCCAACATTGCAAGGGCCCCCACCCAGTACCAAGACCTTTTATAAAAGCTGTCTGGTCAGCATTCAGCTGTTGTTATTTGTTCTCAGCTGCTGGGTTTTCACTGTTTCCTGGCTTATATTGCTGAGAAATGGGAGGATGGATTTATAAGTACAGTCAGATAACTCGAGTCCATCAGCGCTGCTCTCCAGGGAGCTATGGACGTTGAAAGTACCATGGAGTGCAGTCATTCATTTTCCTCATTTAACCTTTAGCACAGGGATGGATCGGGGTTGTTGGAGGGAACTGTCAGTGTGAGAGCTTGCTGCACGTTATAGATTGCTGAGACAGTAGATAGACATGAGGGGATGATTCAAGTGGCGATGGTGCCTGATGAGGGAGGAGAGAGGGGTGTATTGATCAGTTTTTCTCTGTAACTGAGAATAATGACTTATGCTTTTCAGGCATCATTAGAATTCATCAGCCCCTGTCACATAATTTTGTTGCGCAGAACTCCTTCAATCTGACTTGCTCATGTCAATATACTCTGATTTGCATTAATCTGTTCTGTAGGTGAATTAGCAAGCTCTGATTAAATGGAACAATTCCTACGAGGCAACTGTAAATGTATAACAATTATATGAAGTGAGGATTATGTGCTGTACCTGTCAGCTACCAGATAAGATATAATCTACTTCAATGTTGTTATTTTAACATCATCTCCCCTAATGTATGCTGTTTGTCACAAAAGCTGTATCATTGTATACAATTGATTTTAAAGGCATAAATATAATTTCAGATACTCTAATAAAAGCAGCAGTATTACAACTCAAATGGTAACTCACAATTCCCACATCTAAATTTCTCTTCTCTCTGTCACAAGGGATTGTTCCCCAGTACATCAAAGATAGCCCGATATTAGTGAACTTATGTTTGCGTTGGATAACTAAGGTACCCTGAGGAGGAAGGGAAGTAGGTGCTTTGAAAGATTGGGTGCAATCTCGGGCAGCGATTTATGTGAATGGCACGGTGGCTCAGTGGTTAGCACTGCTGCCTCACAGTGCCAGGGATCCGGGTTTGATTCTACCCTCGGGCGACTGACTGTGTAGAGTTTGTGTATTCTCCCTGTGGGTTTCTAGGTTTCCTCTGGGTGCTCCAATTTCCTCCCACACTCCAAAGATATGCAGATTAGGTGAATTGGCAATGCTAAATTGCCCATAGTCTACAGGGATGTGCGGGGTAGGTGGATGAGCCATAGGAAATACAGGGATAGGATAAGGTGGGATCCTCTTTGATGGGCTGAATGGTCTGCCCTCACACACTGTGGGCATTCTATGGGGCAGTGGGGTGGGCTTCATTTTTAACTCAATCCATGCAAAAGAAATGGACTGAGTGCTCTGTTAAAATTATTCCAAACATTTACTGCCACACCTTCGATTCTTTGCCACTTTTCACTGTTCAGCTTCACGATATTCCGAACAAGACTGAGAAACAAAACATAGAAACAGAGAAAATAAAAACAGGAGGAAGCATCTGACAGTGGCACATAGTTTAAAGATGAGGGATAACCCTTTTCAGACTGAGACAAGAGGAAATGTCTTCGCCCAGAGAGTGGTGAACCTGTGGAATTCATTGCCATAGAAAATATTTGAGACCAAAACATGTGTTTTCAAAAAGGGGGTAAAGGGATGAAGGAGTATGGGGGGAGCAGGTATTAGGGTATTGAGCTTGATAATCAGCTGTGATTATAATGGCAGAGCAAGTTCGAAGGGTCGAATGACCCACTGCTGCTCCATTTTTTATGTTTTTATCGTACATTTCTAAAACTTATAAATAAGTGTCAGCTTTGGGTCTGTTGTGTAAATGCTCCAAAACAAATAGCAACATGTATTGTGCTGTACAACCAGAATGGTTGGCAGGGGTGAAAGGTCAGGCTTGATTGTTCATGCAGAGTACTCTGGGAACTTGTTTGTGGGTGTGTGTATGACTGTCTATCTGTCTGTGAGCCTGTTTGTGTGTATGTGATCTTCTTTCCTGCACTAGCCTCTCCCCATGCCTAATTTGCGATTTAGAATGCACTGCAGATTCATCTTTTTTAAACCATTAATGATTGTCCGGTGGAAAGGGTTACTTAACAGTGTACCAAATACAACAGTCTTGGACTTTGACCTTCAACCTCTGACATAGGTGATTGCGTCAATTACCGTACAAGGCTGTATTTATACACGCTGGGTCTTATATATATAGCTGAAAATATGTTGCTGGAAAAGCGCAGCAGGTCAGGCAGCATCCAAGGAGCAGGAGAATCGACGTTTCGGGCATGAGCCCTTCTTCAGGAATGAGGAAAGTGGGCCAAGCAGGCTAAGATAAAAGATAGGGAGGAGGGACTTGGGGGAGGGGCGTTAAAAATGCGATAGGTGGAAGGAGGTCAAGGTGAGCTACCTACACTACACCTCCTCCCACCCTGCCCCCTGTAAAAACGCCATCCCATATTCCCAATTCCTTCATTTCCGCCGCATCTGCTCCCAGAGGACCAGTTCCAATACCGAACAACCCAGATGGCCTCCTTCTTCAAAGACTGCAATTTCCCCCCAGACATGGTCAACAATGCTCTCCACAGCATCTCCTCCACTTCCCGCTCCTCTGCCCTTGAGCCCCGCCCCTCCAATCGTCACCAGGACAGAACCCCACTGGTCCTCACTTACCACCCCACCAACCTCCATATACATCTATTCAGCCGTTGTCATTTCCGCCACCTCCAAACGGATCCCACCACCAGGGATATATTTCCCACCCCTCCCCT
>NC_057725.1:5840516-5860080 GCF_004010195.1 Chiloscyllium plagiosum
GAGGTGCTGCATTTTGGGAAAGCAAATCTTAGCAGGATTTATGCACTTAATGGTAAGGTCCTAGGGAGTGTTGCTGAACAAAGAGACCTTGGAGTACAGGTTCATAGCTCCTTGAAAGTGGAGTCGCATGTAGATAGGATAATGAAGAAGGCATTTGGTATGCTTTCCTTTATTGGTCAGAGTATTGAGTACAGGAGTTGGGAGGTCATGTTGCGGTTGTACAGGACATTGGTTAGGCCACTGTTGGAATATTGCGTGCAATTCTGGTCTCCTTCCTATCGGAAAGATGTTGTGAAACTTGAAAGGGTTCAGAAAAGATTTACAAGGATGTTGCC
Organism: Chiloscyllium plagiosum; assembly: GCF_004010195.1. Lineage (NCBI taxonomy): Eukaryota > Metazoa > Chordata > Chondrichthyes > Orectolobiformes > Hemiscylliidae > Chiloscyllium > Chiloscyllium plagiosum. The sequence continues at coordinate 5,840,852 of NC_057725.1, forward strand.
AGGATTGTAGCATTTGAGCTATAGGCAGAGGCTGAATAGGCTGGGGCTGTTTTCTCTGGAGCCTCGGAGGTTGAGGGGTGACCTTATAGAAGTTTCCAAAACTATGAGGGGCATGGAGAGGTTAAATAGGCAAAGTCTTTTCCCTGGTGTGGGGGAGTCCAGAACTAGAGGGCATAGGTTTAGGGCGAGAGGGGAAAGATATAAAATAGACCTACGGGGCAACTTTTTCACACAGAGGGTGACGCCCTCATCTGTGAATGAATAAATATATTTAAAAAAGCACTGCACTGATCTCAGAAACCACTGCGGGGTTCATTAAACAAACAAATCATGTTTGCTGTTTGTGGTTTATATGAATGATTTAGTCTTGAATGTAGGAGGTTTGATCTGTAGGATTGCATATTCAAAAAAATTATCAGATGGTAAATAGTGAGGAGTATAACCCTAGACACAGGAGGTTATAGATGGGCTGGTTACTGGCAAGTGGAATTCAATCTGGAAAAGTGTGTGGTGATGCAATTGGACAGGACAAACAAGGCAAGTGGGTACAGGATGTGCAGTTGGAGCCTGGAAAGCACTTAAGGTCAGAGGGACCTTGCTGTGTGTGTACCTTCCGGTATCAGGACAGGTGGATAATGTGATGATGAACGTATATGGGATACTTGCCTTAATTAGCTGGTGCACAGAATGTAAGAGCAGGGCGGTGATGTTGGCACTGTATAAGAAGTTGGTTAGGCTGCAGCTAGTGTGTGCAGTTCTGAATTTCACTTCACAGGAGGGACAGCACTGAAGAGGGTGCAGAGGAGATGCACCAGGAAACTGGCTGTACTGATAAGTTTCAGTTATGAAGAGAGAGTGGACAGATTGATTTCCTTTGAACAGAGGTGATTGAGATGTATAAAATGATAACTGGCATAGATAAAACGTTCAGGAAGAATTGCTGCCTTGATGGAGGAACAGTGACCAGGGGCATAAATTTAAAATAAGGGAAGTAGGTTTGGATGAGATGTTGGGAAGGTCTTTCACGCGGGGGCTGGTAGGAATTGGAATTCAGTGCCTATAAGAGTGGTTCAGGCAGATACCCTTATAACATTTAAGACGTATTGCATTTAGATGTGCATTTGCAATACCACGCATACAAGGCTATGGACCAAGTGCTAGAAAACGGGATTAAAATAATAGCATGGTTGTTTTTGAGCAGTGTCGATGTGATGGACTGAAGGGCCTTTCTCTGTGCTGTAGATCCCTGTAACTAATGAGGTAGGTGCCGGTGTTGGACTGGGGTGGACAAAGTCAGAAGCTACACAATACCAGGTTATAGAGCAACAAGTTTATATGAAATCACAAGCTTCCGGAGTCCTGCTCCATTGTCAGCTGAAGTCACTTCACCTGATGAACGAGCAGTGGTTTCACATAATCCTGGTGTTGTGTGACTTCTAACTTTACTTAAGTAATGCCACTCGAGCTGAGCTGCCATTGGGATAGGAGTATGATGGTATAATGGTCATATAACTGGTAATCCAACGCCCCAGGCTAATGTTTTGGAGACATGGGTTCAAATCCACAATGGCAGGTGGTGAAATTTGCATTTTTAAAATGCTAGTCTAACTATGACCATGTAATCTTTGTCAATTGTTACTTAACAACAGAAGGAAATCTGCCACCCTTGCTCAGTCTGACCCACAGATTCTTGTCTTTAATCTGCTCTCTGGGCAATTAGATGGTAAATGCTGATAAGTGGGGTTTGTGTAGTTTGGTGTTTGTAGATCAGCAAAGACATGGTGGACCAAAGGATCTTTGCTATATGTTTGATGGTTCAGTGGTTAGCACTGCTGTCTCACAGCACCAGGGACTCGGGTTTGATTCCCGCCTCAAGCAACAGTCTGTGTGGAATTTGCACATTCTCCCCGTGTCTGCGTGCGTTTTCTCCGGGTGCTCCAGTTTCCTCGCATATTCCAAAAAAAGATATGCAGGTCAGGTGAATTGGCCATGCTAAATTGCCCATATCGTTAGGTGCATTAGTCAAGGGTAAATGTCGGGAAATGAGTTTGGATGGGTTTTTCTTCGGAGGGTTGATGTGGACTTGTTGGGCCGAAGGGCGTGTTTCCATTCTGGAGAGATTCTAATCAAATCAAATCTACTGTCAATCTCTTTTCTGTCCTTTCCCTATAACCTTAATTCCCCGACTGATCAAGAATCTGTCTATCTCAGCACCACATGTACACAAGGACTCTGCCCCCACAGCTCTGTGTGGCAAGCAGTTCCAAAGAATCACAGCCCTTGTGAACCCTCTGCAAAGTTCCAACGTTCAGCATTGTTCTGAAATCGAGAAATCCCTCAATCTCTTTGCAACTCTCTCTTCTCTTAAAATGCATTTAAATTTGCCCAAGGACAATAGAAATAGAAGCAGGAGGAGGTTTGTCAGTACCAACATATATCCCTTGATATATTTTGAATATGAAGGGCTTTTGCCTGAAACGTCAATTTTCCTGCACCTCGGTTACTGCCTGACCTGCTGTGCTTTTCCAGCAACACTCTAATCTTGACTCTGATCTCCAGCATTGCACTTTTGTCTATATTTTGAATATGTACAAATCTTTTGATAACTTTCTTGAGCATCCTCAATGCTACAATCCTTTGGATGGCCCATAAGACTTAAAGCAGAAATACAACATCTTATTCTGAGATTATGTTCAGTGGTCCTATATGCTCCAGCAATGAGAGACAGCTTTTCTGCATATACCTTATCGAAACCCTTCAGAATCTTGTATAGTTCAATAAGATTCACCTCTCACTCTTCTAAACTCCAATAAGAATAGGCCCAATCTACTCAACCTCTCTTCAGAAGACAGACCCTCCATACCTACTATCAGCCTGGTGAACTTTCTGTGGTCTGCCTCCAATACGGTGGCTCAGTGGATAACAATGCTACCTCACAGCGCCAGGGACTCGTGACTGTTGGTTACGAGTTGACTGTCCATGTGGAGTTTGCACACTCTCCCCTGTGTCTGCGTGGGTTTCCTCTGGGTGCTCCAGTTTCCTCCCACAATCCAAAGATGTGCAGGTTAGGTGAAATGGCCAAGGTAAATTGTCCATAATGTTCAGAGATGTGTAGGTTAGGTGCATTGGTCAGGGAAAATGTGGAGTATTAGGGGAATGGGTCTGGCTGGGTTACACTTCAGAGGGTCAGTGTGGACTTACTGGGCCGAAGGGCCTGTTTCTACACTGTAGAGGTACTATGAAAGGTAAGGGGCCCAAAACTGTTCACAGTACCCCAGCTATGGAATGACTAGTGCCTTGTACAGTTTTAGCAAAACCAAACTACTTTTATTCTACATTCCCTTTGCAATGATAGAGAATTCCCAAAGGTTCAGCATCCTCAGAGTGGAGAAGTTCCTCCTCATTTCAGCTCTAAATGTTCTGCCCGTTGTGCAGACAGTGTCTTCTGGTTACAAGTCCCCAACCGGGGGGGGGGGGGTAACAACATTTTGAAGCCTGTAAGGATTTTCTTTATTTGATTGTGATCACCTCACATTCTCCTCACCTCCAGACAAACCAGGCCCAGTTAACCAGCCCCAGTTAACTTAATAAAACCCAAAAAAAGCTGCAGATGCCGCAAATCAGAAACAAAAACAGAAGTTGCTGGAAAAGCTCAGCAGGTCTGGCAGCATCTACCTAGAGAAAATCAGAATTAACGTTTCTGGTGCGGTGACCCTTCCTGGAGATGCTATCAGACCTGCTGAGCTTTTCCAGCAATTTCTGTTTTTGTTCTAGTTAATTTAATCTTTCCCTCCATCCCAAGAATTAGTTGCTGAAGCTTTGCTACATTCCTTATTGGGCTGCTATATCTTTCCGTAGGGAAGAAACATTTTGGTAAACACCTCCACTGTGTCTGTGTCAAGTTGATCTCATCATGTGCCTGTGAAGTGCCTTCAGATGTTTTTCAAGATAAAGGATGCTATAGAAATGCAAGTAATGACTGCAGGGGCTTGAAGGTTTCTCTGGGGACCTGCTGTTCTGTAGCTGTCTGTATCAGTTAGCATTTCCAGTCATCCATTGGGAGAAATGTCAAAAAAAAACAGTTTAAGTTGATGCACGAGTGTACTTACAATAAATATTTATCACAGCTCTGGGGATAAAAAATCATTTTTTAAATGTAGCAAAATCCAAGTCTAAAAGTGGATACCTGCATCGACCAATCATTATAACTGCTGCCCGATTGTTCAGAGAAGTGAACACATTTATGATTTTTGATTTAGCGCTGTGATTTTTTTTCAGGCGATTTCTGGACACTTTGACATTGTATTCGAGAAGAATTGCAGCAATAAGGTGAGAGCCCTGACCTTGCAAATAATCTGATGTTCGTCAAATTAATTCTCAAGAGCTGATTCCCTAACAAGACACTTTGTCACGGAATCCTGCCGTGCAGAGTGATGTTTGGCCCACAGTTTAGGTTACTTAGATTACTTACAGTGTGGAAACAGGCCCTTCGGCCCAACAAGTCCACACTGACCCTCCGAAGGGCAACCCACCCAGATCCATTCCCATACATTTACCCCTTCACCTAACACTATTGGCAATTTAGCATGGCCAATTCACCTAACCTGCACATTTTTGGACTGTGGGAGGAAACCGGAGCACCCGGAGGAAACCCACGCAGACACGGGGAGAGTGTGCAAACTCCACACAGACAGTTGCCCGAGGCGGGAATTGAACCCGGGTCTCTGGCGCTGTGAGGCAGCAGTGCTAACCACTGTGCCACCGTGCCGCTTCTTTGTACGAGATATCGAAACAATTTTACTCCCCAACTCTTTCCCCATATTCATTCCCTTTTCAGTGCCGTATACAATTGCCCTTTGAAAGTCACGATTGGATTTGTCTGAACCAGCAGTAGCTGTTCCTTGAATAAGCTCCACATTTCAGTTGTGCCCATCCCCTGCAATTTCCTTCCCCATCCTGTGCATCCTAAATTATGCCTAATCGCATCATAATTGCCTTTCCCCCAGCAGTAACTCTTACCCTGCGGTACATACCTATCCCTTTCCATCGGTAAACATAACCGAATTGTGGTCACTATCATCCAAGTGCTCACCTACCTCCAAATCTAACACCTGGCTGGGTTCTTTACCCAGTACCAAATTTAATGTGACCTCGCTCCTTATTGACCTGTCTACACACTGTGTCAGGAATCCCTCCTGCACACATTGGACAAAAACTGACCTATCTAAAGAACTCACATGGTAGTATTTCCAGTCAATATTTAGGAAGTTAACAACTAAGATAACAATTATCCAGAAACATCTTTGCTATCCTTCCCTCTACATCTCTGGAACTATTCAGAGGCCTATAGAAAACTCCCAAAGGGTGACCTCTCCTTTCCTGTTTCTAACCTCAGCCCATGCCACCTCAGTAGTGGAATCCTTTCTGCTACTGGCATACTGTCCTTGATTAACAATGCTACTGCCCCCCCCCCCCACCCCATTTTTACTATCTTCTCTGTTCTTAGTGAAACATCTAAATCCTGCAACCTGATTTTGATAAGGTTCCACGTGGGAGACTGATAGCATAGGCAAGAGCCCATGAAATTTAAGGAGATTTGGCTAATTGGTTCCAGGATTGGCTGAGGGGCAGGAAGCAGACGGTGATAATCCATGGGGTGGTTTTGTGACTGGAACTTTGTATCCATTAGAGTTCCGAACAGATCAGTTTTGAGGCCTATGCTGGTCGTAATTTAAATTTGAACAGCATTTAAAAGGCATCTGGATGAGTCTATAAATAAGAAGGGTTTAAGACCATAAGACATAGAAACATAAATGAGGCTGTTCAGCCCATTGAATCTGTTCTGCCATTCAACCATGGCTGATAAGTTTCTCAACTCCATTCTCCCACTTTCTCCCCATAAGCCTTGATCCCCTTCTCAGTCAAGGACCTAGCTATCTCAGTCTTAAATATTCTCAATGACCTGGCCTCCACAGCCTTCTCCACAGACTGACTCCGAGCTGGCTGGCTACAGCCAGTGCGCTGTGCACAGGTAAACAAAGAATGACTTGGTGACGGGATACCAGCTTCTATGCAGTTATTTCATACATCGACTGTCTGCTTCCTGTTTAGCCAGCCAGTCTTCTGTTCATGAGAACATCCTCCATACCATGAACTTTCATTTTCCAAGATAGCCTTCCATGTGGCACTTTAACAAATGCCTTCTGTAAATCTTAAGTGCGAGACCTCAGCCTGTTTTCCTTTATTCACTGCAGGCAGTACCTCCTCAAAGCACTAAAACAAACTGGTCAAACATGATTTGCCCTTGATAAAGCCAAATATTTTCCCACAAAGGAAAGCAACCTTCCCATATCTACCCTTGGCAAGTCCACTAGGAATCTTGTATGTTTCAATAAGGTCACCCTTGTCAAATACTCGAACTTTGCTGAACTTTCAACAGTAGCAAAGCAATCAGGCGGTCCTGGAAACACTCACAAGAACATCAGAACTAGGAGCAGGAGTAGGCCGTCTGGCCCTTTGAGCCTGCTTCGCCATTCAATAAGACCATGGCTGATCTTTCCAAGGACTCAGCTCCACTTACCCGACCTCACTCTATCCTCCTGACTGAGATACAGACTCTTTAAAGGGAGCAGGCCTGTTGGTGTTGTAAACAGTTTGTGATTTTTTTTTGTATTTCCAGTGGTAGTGCAGTGCCGGTACATTGCTCACTGGCTACTTCCGAACTCTCCCTTTCAGGTCATGTTCTCCACAGGCCCAGGAAGCACCGAAACGCATTGGAAGCAAACTGTCTTTCTCCTTGAGCAGCCGGTCTTGGTGAGAAAAGGTAAATGATTTATCCCGCATGTTCCCAGATACAGAGCTGAGGCATTCCAAAGGCACATGGCTTTGGTGTTGGCATATTTTGTTTTCACGTGGAATGCAGCAAGATGAGCATTTGTCGCTTGTACCTAATCCTGAGGGATTTAAGAGTCATCTACATTGCTGAGAGTTCGGAGTTACATGGAGGCCAGACCAGGTAAGGATGGCAGGTAACTTTTCTGAGAAGACATTAGTGGCCTAGATGGGTTTTTATGATAATTGCAGCTTTGTCAACATTGGGCTACATATTGTTTTTAAGCCATATTCCACAAATTCAAATTTCATCATCTGCTGAGGCTTTAAACGCACGTCACCAGAGCATTAGCCTTAAGCTCTGTATTTCCACCCCAGTGATATAACCACTACGCCACTGCTTCTTAGCTTTTTGGCTAAGATCGGATCAGGCTATATATTACCACCCTTGTGACATAACCACTGGGCCACTGCCTCTTACCTTTTTGGCCAAGATCAGATGTAATGTTCTGATGGATAACATCAGGAGTCACAGTGTCTTGACTCATTTTTTCCTCTATTAATCACTGTGACCTGCTTTTAAGAACCAGCTTTATGTGAATTTAATGGGTTGGCTGGCACACACCTTGAATACCTTTCAGTGTGAATGGCAGGGATTTGAGTAATGGTAGAATGATGAGCCCTGACTGTCCAGTGTGTATTCAAAGATTAACCTGGTTCGGTGCCAGTTGAAAGATTTAGCCAGCTGCCCACCACTTTGAATTTTACCTTGAGAAATCTCTGTATTGCATCAAATGAATTAAATAGACAGATGTGAACAGACTACATTCCCTCTGGTTAAGACTCAAAGCTGAAGGATAGTGACACTCCTTTTCAACCTCATCAAATGCAGCATCTTAAACAAACTGTGACTGAAGTTCAGCAAATTCCATCTGTCTGAACTGAGCTTTAAAACAGATGACATTCTGACTATTGAGAGACAAATATCTCTCAAATGTACTCAATTTATTTTTACATTTTTGTACCATCATTGATGTTTCTGTTTCATCAATATATGCTGCTTATGCTTTGTGAGTAAAGTTGTATTTGCCGTTGGAGCAAATAGGTATACAAATCTCTTAGGGACCTAGAATGCAAAAAATAGGTCAAGGTACCCTCTAGCCTTCCCTATTTCATAGCTTTGTTCCTTATCTGATGAAAGTTATTCATGCAACAAAAGTTTAACAGACTAATTCCTAGGATGGCAGAGAGACAGGATCGGTTAGAGCTGTATTCACTGGAGTTTAGAAGAATAAGGGGGATCTCGTAGAAACTATAAAATTCCCATAGGACAAGACAGGGTAAACACAGGTGACTAGACCCAAGGGTCACAGTTTAAGGACATAGGGTAAGCTATGTAGGACAGACGAGAAATTTCTTCACTCAGGAAATGGTGTGCATGTGGAATTCTCTGCCACAGAAAGTGGTTCAGGCCAAAGCATTGAATGTTTTCAAGATGTTCTTGCAGCTAAAGGGATCATATGGTATAGAGCGATTGAGGGAAGAGGGTACTGAGTTGGATGATCATCCATGATCACATTGAATGGAGGATCAGGCTCGAAGGGCTGAATGGTCTACTCCTGCTCCTACTTTCTATGTTCAATAAGATGAGCTTCTTGAAGAGGGGATCATTTCCTTTGGGTTATGATAGTGTTACCTCCCGCTCACTCCTACCTTCTCATTCAGATGCTTGTATATCACTTGCATGTCTCAGCTTCCCATTCATGTCTTCCCCATGATCAGTGCAGCCAAAAAACAATCGTTTTCTCAGTCAACATTTTGTCTGGTTTGGGGTTTCAAGCTTAGAACGCTTTGAAATTAAGGCATTAACCAAGCTCAGGCATTCATGTTTTATAAAGTCATGAGGGATGTAGATAAGGTTAATGGTAGATGTCTTTTCCCTCGGATGGGAGATTTCAAAACTGGGGGCACTTTTTTAAGTTGAGAGGAGAGAGATTGAAAAAAGACACAAAGGGCAATTTTTTTTAACACCGAAGGTGGTTTGCGTTTGAAATGAACTTCCTGAGTAAGTGGTGGATGCAGGTACTATTACAATGTTTAAAAGACATTTAGATAAGCATGAGAAGGAAAGGCTTGGAGGGATATGGGCCGGCAGCAGGAAAGTGGGACTAGTGTAGTTTGGGATTATGTTTAGCATGGACTGGTTGGACCAAAGGGTCTGTTTCTGTGCTGTAGGACTCTATGACCCGATATTAAAGGAAAATTTTATTTGTGCCGAGCCCAGTGATAGGTACAGGAGGTCGTTTCTCTGGTAGAGACCTGTAAATGTTTTGCCACTGGTTGATAATGACGGTTCAAAGGACAGTTGAAGACAACGAATGTCAAGTTTCAGCATGTGTGCTGAGGCAAGATTAATTGCTGCTTTCATGCCAAAAACCCTATCTCTAATAATTCATTTAGTACATTGCAAATCCACCCACTCGTTTTGGTTGAAAGCTGGAAATTATTTAATATTTATTGAACATTTTTAAACAATGTTTTAAAGAAAGAAACAGCAGCTACAAATGTTCCTTAATTATTGACACTGAGGAACAAGCCTTTTAATGACAAGCTGAATGTTTTGTGATATACAGGCGATAGTCCTTCAGTGTACTGGAGTTCAGGCTTGTTGGTGACATGAGTTTGACATTACATAATGAGTGCTGCACTTTGATTGAAGTACATTGTCATCAGGCAGAAATGTGAATGAACAGAACCAATGACGATTTGAACAGAACAAATTGGAGCAAGATTTGCAATTGCAAATGATGTTGTAAGCTGAATGAGTTAGTTATCCCCATGCCATTATGACTTGGAGCCATATCTTCACTGTCACTGGGTCAACAATTTGGAATTCTCTTGCCAACAGCACTATGAGTGTCCCTATAGCACATGGACTGCAGCAGCTCAAGGAGGCAATTCACCACCGCCTCATCCAGGCCAATGAGGAATGGGCAACAAATGCTGGTCATTCCTATATTGTTCACATCCCATGAACAAATAAATAAGAAAATAATTTCCTTCTCATACCCAAAAGTCAAATGCTTGCACGACTGCAGTAATCATGTTGTCAATGTTTTTCTTCTCTCGGAATGGAATTATTTGTTTGAACATTGCAGTACATTGACTAATTGGTGCAATGTTCATCAGTTTTGTTCGAAAAGATTTTGTCTGAGAAGCAGTGAAACAAAAGATGGAATGAACTCTCAATAACACTGAATATTGGATTAGTTCCATGAACCAAATTATTTTTAACCAGTGAAATAGCAAAAACTCTATTTGAAAAACATAGTATTTATACGTGAATATTTAGTCAGGATTTGTTCATAAGGAGCTAATAACATGATCCTTTTCTTTAATTCCTTCAACAATTTTATTAGAACATCATTTTCAAAAGTCAATCTTCTAATTTCAAAGTGCATTTTCTATGATATAATTGTAGAGCTAGCTTTAAAATTTTACATGTACACTGCAAGTATCCTTTTCCATTGTAAAGCACAGCTTTGATCTGAAATTGTCTCTTGTGGCATTAGGCATTTAATTGAGATTTTACATCCGTCATTGGCTTTCTGCCTATTTGGTGTCTTGGGTAAATCCCTGCTTGCAGCAAGATCCCAGAAGCCCCTTGTTCAGTGATGTGTGCAGAGCGTTCTCTGTAATACTATTTTTCATCCATTGATGCTTCTTCACATTATTTTGCATGAGGGTCTCTTTCAGCGTGCGTCACTCTGGGAGCAGGCGAGATGGTTCTTGCAAGCCCAGTGTGTACATTTAGTGAACCATTGCTGACTTCTTCATGAATTTCAATTCCCTGTTAATCTGCATGCAGTAAAATGTACAGTGCAGTCTACCTACAGCCGAAGGTGGAAGATAAGAGTGGAGTGACGCAGCTAAGCCCGAGCAAGACTCTGCACTGCTGCATTTGAGAGCATCAGAGCTGCAAAAATAAAATCCCTCTCATTACATCAAGATGACATTGACAAATTGCTCTACTCAGCCCTGATATAATGCGGGTCCCTGTTAATTCTTCCGAGGAGGATGCCTTCTAAATGTACCAGGCAGGCAAGTCTAGGGAGCAGATGCACGTGATTATGTCTTTACTGCCCGTATTTTTCCAGGAATTCATGTTGAAGTTCTTTGGAACATAAATGTGCTATTCTGTCAGGCTGCTGTGATCTAACAGTCACATTCTGAAAAGAGAAGTTTCGATAATAATTAAGCATACATATTTTACTTTAATGCACTGAACTGCAACTTTGACATAAGTTATGATTTCCACTATTAACTTACCCCCTCAACCCCACCTCCCCCGCCAACCTGTGCGTAATTGCACATTGTCCTTCACATGTCATTGCAGGAACTGTTGACAAATATTTGACACACTTGATTTTGTTTTTAGGCTTGATGGACTAGGCTATTTAGGTTTGGTGTGTTTGAGAAAGAGTTTTATGATTGCTGACTTGCAGTTGGTCAGAGTTCTGGCAATTTGAATCCATTGTACATGTGTGCAGTGATTGCTGTGAGCTGGAGAGAAGCACGTCCAAGCAGTAACACACTGTACTGCAGTAATGTTGAGGCTGTGAATTTTCTCAGGTCAAGACTATTCCTAGTACAAGGCTGCAGCAGCTGGGATCGCTGGCTATTTGTGGTCTTGTCCTGCGGATCATCTCATTCATTTCAAAAGAAACATAGGAGATGGAGTGGGAGTAGGCCATTCAGCCCCTTCAAGCCTGTTCTACCATTCAGTATGATCATGGTTGATCATCGAGCTCAATATCCTAATCCCACTCTCCCCCCATATTCCTTGATCCCTTTGGCCACTTAGACTTATAGAGATGTACAGCACGGAAACAGACCCTTTAGTCCAACTTGTCCATGCCGACCAGATATCCCAACCCAATCTAGTCCCACCTGCCAGCACACGGCCCATAACCCTCCAAGCCCTTCCTATTCATATACCCATCCAGACGCCTTTTAAATGTTGCAATTGTACCAGCCTCCACCACTTCCTCTGGTAGCTCATTCCATACACGTACCACCCTCTGCATGAAAACGTTGCCCCTTAGGTCTCTTTTATCTTTCCCCTCTCTCCCTAAACATGTTCACCCTCTAGCTCTGGACTGCCCCACCCCTAGGGAAAAGACCTTGTCTATTTATCCTATCCATGCCCCTCATAATTTTGTAAACCTCTATAAGGTCACCCCTCAGCCTTCAACACTCCAGGGAAAACAGCCCTAGCCGATTCAACCTCTCCCAATAGTTCAAATCCTCCAACCCTGGCAACATTCTTGCCAACCTTTTCTGAACCCTTTCGAGTTTCAGAACATCCTTCCCCTATTCCATGCAATATTCCAAAAGTGGCCTAACCAATGTCCTGTACAGCTGCAACATGACCTCCCAACTCCTGTATTCAATACTCTGACCAAAAAAGGAAAGCATACTAAACACCTTCTTCACTATCCTATCCAGCTGCCACTCCACTTTCAAGGAGCTATGAACCTGCACTCCAAGGTCTCTTTGTTCAGCAACACTCCCTAGGACCTTACCATTAAGTGTATAAGTCCTGCTAAGATTTGCATTCCCAAAATTCAGAACCTCACATTTATCTAAATTAAACTCCATCTGCCACTTCTCAGCCCATTGGCCCATCTGATCAAGATCCCATTGTAATCTGAGGTAACCTTCTTCGCTGTCCACTACACCTCCAATTTTGGTGTCATCTGCAAACTTACTAACTATACCTCTTAAGCTTACATCCAAAGCATTTATATAAATGTCGAAAAGTAGTGGACCCAGCATCGATCCTTATAGCACTCCACTGGTCACAGGCCTCCGGTCTGAAAAACAGCCCGCTACCACCATCCTCTGTCTTCTACCTTTGAGCCAGTTCTGTATCCAAATGGCCAGTTCTCCCTGTATTCCATGAGATCTAACTTCGCTAATCAGTCTCCCACAGGGAATCTTGTCGAACGCCTTACTGAAGTCCATATAGGTCATGTCCACCGTTCTGCCCTCAACAATCCACTTTGTTACTTCTTCAAAAACTCAATCAAGTTTGTGAGACATGATTTCCCATACACAAAGCCATGTTAACTATCCCTAATCAGTCCTTGTCTTTCCAAATACATGTACATCCTGTCCCTTAGGATCCCCTCCAACAACTTGCCCACCAACAATGCTAGGCTCCCTGGTCTGTAGTTCCCTGGCTTGTCATTACCACCCTTCGTAAACAGTGGCATCATGTTAGCCAACCTCCAGTCTTCTGGCACATCACCTGTGACTATCGATGATACAAATATCTCAAAAGGGGCCCAGCAATCACTTCCTGAGCTTCCCACAGAGTTCTCGGGTGCACCTGATCAAGTCCTGGGGATTTATCCACTTTTATGTGTTTCAAGACATCCAGCACCTCCTCCTCTATAGTATAGACATTTTTATAGATGTCACCATATATTTCCCTGCAGTCTATATCTTCCATATCCTTTTCCACAGTAAACACTGATGCAAAACACTTATTTCGTATCTCCCCCATTTTCTGCGGCTCCACACAAAGGCCGCCTTGCTGATCTTTGAGGGGCCCTATTCTTTCCCTAGTTACCCTTTTGTCCTTAATGTATTTATAAAAACCCTTTCAATTCTCCTTAACTTTGTTTGCCAAAGCTATCTCATGTACCCTTTTTGCCCTCCTGATCTCTCTCTTAAGTATACTCCTACTACCTTTATACTCTTCTAAGGATTCACTAGATCTATCCTGTCTATACCTGACATATGCTTCTTCTTTTTCTTAACCAAACCCTCAATTTCTCTAGTCATCCAGCATTCACTATACCTACCAGCCTTTCCTTTCACCCTGACAGGAATATACTGTCTCTGGACTCTCGTTATCTCATTTTTGAAGGCTTCCCATTTTCCAGCCATCCGTTTACCTGCGAACATCTGCCACCAATCAGTTTTTGTAAGTTCTTGCCTAATGCCATCAGAATTAGCCTTTCTCCAATTTAGAACTTCAACTTTTAGATCTGGTTTATCCTTTTCCATCGCTATTTTAAAATTAATAGAATTATGGTCGCTGGCCCCAAAGTGTGTCCCCACTCAGTCACCTGCCCTGCCTTATTTACCAAGAGTAGGTCAGATTTTGCACCTTCTTTAGTAGGTACATCCACATATTGAATCAGAAAATATTGTGGGCGGCACGGTAGCACAGTGGTTAGCACTGCTGCTTCACAGCGCCAGAGACCCGGGTTCAATTCCCGCCTCAGGCGACTCTCTGTGTGGAGTTTGCACGTTCTCCCCGTGTCTGCGTGGGTTTCCTCCGGGTGGTCCGGTTTCCTCCCACAATCCAAAAATGTGCAGGTTAGGTGAATTGGCCACGCTAAATTGCCCGTAGTGTTAGGTGAAGGGATAAATGTAGGAGAATGGGTCTGGGTTGGTTACGCTTCGGCGGGTCGGTGTGGACTTGTTGGGCCGAAGGGCCTGTTTCCACACTGTAAGTAATCTCATCTAATCTCATCTAATCTAATCAAAATTTTCTTGACAACAGTTAACATAATGAAATCGCTTGAAACTTCACAATATTTTGGCATTTACCACTTTCTATGGCAGTGAATTCCATGGGCTCACCACTCTCTGAATGGAGGAATTTCTCCTCATCTCAATCCTAAAAGATTTACCTCTCCTCCTCAAACTGTGACCCCCTGGTTCTGGACCCCCTCACCATCGGGAACATCCTTCTTGTCTCTAACCTGTCTAGAATTTTATAGGTTTCTTTGAGATCCCTCCCCATTCTTGTAAACTGCAGTGAATGCAATCCTAACCAACTCAACCTCTCGTCATACATCAGTCCTGCCATCCCAAAAATCAATTAGGTAAATCTTTGATGCACTCCCTCTATGGCAAGAACGTCATTCCACGGGTAAGGAGACCAAAACTGTACACAATATTCCTGGTGTGGCCTCACCAATATCATGTATAATTGCAGCAAGACATCCTTCCCTCTGCACTCGAATCCCCTCACTGTGAAGACCAACATCCAGATTGTCGTCTTCACTGCCTGTTGCAGCTGCACGCTTACTTTCAGCGAGACCCTCAGGGCTCTTTAAACATTTGCTCAATTTACAGCCATTTATATAATAAAATGCCTTCCTACTTTCTGCTGCCAATAATAGATAACCACACATTTATCCACACTATGCTGTATTTGTGCACTCACTCAACCTGTCCAAATCACACTGCAACATCTCTGCATCCTCCTCACTGCTCACTCTTCCACCCAGCTTTGTGTCATCTGCAAATTTTGAAACACATTTAGTTCCCTCATTCTAAATCATTAACCTATATTGTGAATAGCTGATCCCTGTGATACACCAGTAGTTACAGCCTGCCATTCAGAAAAAGTCACATTTATTCCCACTCTGTTGCTTGTCTGCCATTCCTTGAACCTGTATCTGTTGCTGGATTGAAACGAAGGTTTACGAGGATATGTTAAATGAAACTGAAGTAATGTACTCATGTGGGAGGTACTGTATAATGGTAATATCTTTGGGCGAGGTGGTTCAGTGATAGTGTCCCTACTTCTGAGCCCAGAATCCAACTTGCTCCAGATATGTATCATAACATCACTGAACAGATTGATTAGAAAATATCTGTCTTTAACCCTAAAGCCTAGGCTAATCCTGTGGAGGTATGGGTTCAGATGTGACCATGATAAAAACATTTAGGTGCTTATTAATATTTATTATTCACAATGTTTTGTTTTAGTCACATGTCACCATGGCAGATTGTGTAATTTAAAATCAGTTCATAAAATCTGGAGTTGAAAGCTAGTTTCAGATTGGTGACCATGAGCTTATCATTGACTGTTTTTGAAACTCTGCTGGTTTATGAATGCTGTTTTGGGAATGAAACCTGCCATTGTACTCAGTCAGACCTACCTGCGATACCAGACCCACAGCAATGTGGTTGACTCATGGCCTAACAAGCTAGAGGGCTCAGAAATGCTAGTCTTGCCAATGACATCCACATCCTATGAAAGATTAACACAAGAGTTGGTACAGTTCATCACAAGAGTTTCTATGTCATATGGTTGGAGGTTTTTCTTTTGTTTTTGTTTGTTCATGGGATGTGGGCATTACCTGCCAGGCTAGCCTGTATTGTCCATCTCTAATTTCCCAAAGGCAGTCAAGAGTCAACCCACATTGCTGTGGGTCTGGAGTCAGGTGTAGGCCAGACCAGGTAAGGAGAGCACAGATGAGAGTGGTACTGGAAAACTAGGATTCCTGGTGAAGGGCTCCGGCCCGAAACATCGATATTCCGGCCCCCCCCCTCCCATTTATCTCTCCACCCCCGAGGCTCCCTGCCTCATTCCTGATGAAGGGTTTTGCCCGAAAAGTCGATTTTCCTGCTTCTCGGATGCTGCCTGATCTGCTGTGCTCTTCCAGCAACACACTCTCAGCACTAGTGCTGGAAAAGCATAGCAGGTCAGGCAGCATCCGAGAAGCAGGAAGATCAACTTTTCGAGCAATAGCCCTTCATCAGCAATGAGGCTGGGTGCCTCAGGGTGGAGAGATAAATGGGAGGCGGGTGGGGCTGGTGGGAAGATGGATGGAAGTGGGGTAAAGGTGATAGGTCGGAGAGGAGGGTGGAGTGGACAGGTGGGAAGGAAGATGGACACTCTCAACTACTTTGCCCCCAACCCCACTCATCTCCCATTTATCTCTCCACCTCCAAGATGCTCAGTCTCATTCCTGATAAAGGGCTTTTGTCCAAGAAGTTAATTTTCCTGGTCCTTGGATGCTGCTTGACCTGCTGTGCTATTCCAGCACTACTCCAATCTTGACTCTAATCTCCAGCATCTGCAGTACCCACTTTAACCAAGTAAGGAGAGCAACTTAATTCCATAAATGACATTAGATAATCTTTGGAAAATTGATAATGGCTCATGGTCATCACACATATTGAATGCCAGCTATTATGGCCTGATAAAGTTTTGATCCCAGATTAGAATTTGTTTCCACATTTAGTGTCCACAGATTTACCGAGAGCTTTCTGTGAATCCTGAGAGCCAAACAATTCTCTTTCTCTCCTTAAAATTCAAGAAAAACAAGCATGGAAACATCTCCTTTAGATACTGAAAACCACCATTTGAACTCATCTATTTGCACTGGTCCGAGAAACCTCATCTCACCTTCTATCTCTTGCTCTAGAATCCTGATGTTTCTGTTTCCTCAAGTGCACATCCAATTGTTTTTGTTCAGAACAAATGCAATGAGGGTTTCTATCTTGGCCACCTTTTCAGGCAGTGAGCTCCAAACCATCCACAACATCTGGGTGAAAAAACAATCTTTCATTCCTAGACAATCCTTCTGCTAATTAATCTCAGGCTCCTGGTTGTTGACCTCGGGATTACTACCAGTGCCACGTGCTAGCCAATGTAGAAATGAAAAAAATAGACAGGATGAACACATGGCTTGAGAGATCGTGTAGGAGGGAGGGTTCAGATTTGTTGAACATTGGGACTGGTTCTGGGGGAAGGTGGGACTATTACAAAATGGACAGTCTACATCTGAATGAGACGGGAACCAATGTCCTTGTGGGAGCTTTTGCTCCTGCTGTTGGGGAGGTTTTAAACTAATGTGGCAGGGGACTGGGAACCAGAAGAGAAAACAAGTGGGCAGCGAGGTGGAGACTGGAGACTGTAAGAATTATGAAGATAGCATTAATAAAGGGAAGAGTAGGCAGAGAGCAGATGACTGCAAAAGAACTGGTGGCCTTAAATGCATCTACTTTAATGCAAGGAGTATAGTGTGTAAGGCAGATGAACTTAGGGCTTGAATTGGTGCTGGGAGTATGATATTATTGCCATCACAGAGACTTGGTTGAAGGAAGGGCATGATGAAGTCAACTAAATTTTCTAGGATGTAGACACTTCAGACAGGACAGGGAGGGAAGTAAAGTGGGGGGAGGGGGGCTGGAGTTGCATTGCTGGTCAGGGACGATATCACAGCTGTGCTATGGCAGACCTGAATAGTGAGGCATTATGAGTGGAGCTGAGAAATAAGAAGGGTTTAGTTACATTTTTGGGATTGTATTATACATCTCCCAACAGTGAGCGTGAGGTAGAAGAACAAATAAGTAAACAGATTATGAATAGATGTAGAGGCAACAGGGTGGTGGTGATGGGAGATTTTAATTTTCCCAACATTGGGATACACTTAGCGTCAGAGGTCTGGATGGAGTAGAATTTGTACGAAGCGTCCAGGAGAGTTTTCTAGAGCAATATGTTAATAGTCCGACGAGGGAAGGGGCCATATTGGACCTGGTACTGGGGAACGAGCCAGGACAGGTGGTAGAAGTTGCGGTGGGGGATTTCTTTGGGAACAGTGACCACAATTCTGTAAGTTTTATAATACTCGTAGATAAAGAAGAGAGTTGTCCGAAGGGAAGAGTCCGAAACTGGGCCAAGGCCAATTATATCAAAATTAGGCAGGAGCTGGAAAATGTGGATTGGACACAGCTATTTGAAGGGAAGTCGACATTTGAGATGTGGGAGGCTTTCAAAGATAGGTTAAAAATAGTGCAGGATAGGCATGTCCTGTTGAAGGCAAAGGATAGGAAGGGCAAGATTCGTGAACCGTGGATGACAGGAGAAATTGTATGACTAGCCAAGAGGAAAAGGGAAGCGAACATAAGGTCTCGGCAGATAAGAACAGAATGGACCCTGGAGGAATATCGGAAAAGTAGGGCAAGTCTTAAGCAAGGAATCAAGCGGGCTAAAGGGGTCATGAAATAGCTTCAGCGAGCAGAATTAAGGAAAATCCCAAAGCATTTTATTCTTATATAAGAAGCAAGCGGGTAACTAGAGAACGGATTGGTCCACTAAAAGATAATGAAGGAAGGCTGTGTGCCGAACCTGAGAGAATGGGTGAAATTCTGAATGATTACTTTGCATCAGTGTTCACTGAGGAGAGGAGCATGATGAATCTTGAGACTAGAGATAAAAGTTTGATTAGTCTGGATCACATTGGCATAGGTAGGGAAGATGTGTTGGGTATGCTAGAGGTTATTAAGGTGGACAAATCCCCAGGACCGGATGGGATCTATCCCAGGTTGCTGAGGGAGGTGAGAGAGGAAATAGCTGGGGCCCTGACAGATATTTTTGTGGCATCCTTAAATGCAGGTGAGGTGCCAGAGGACTGGAAGGTTGCTCATGTTGTCCCCCTGTACAAGAAGGGTAGTAGGGATATTCTGGGTAACTACAGACCAGTGAGCCTGACATTAATGGTGGGGAAGTTGCTAGAGAGGGTACTGAGAGATAGGGTTCTATTTATATTTGGAAAGGAATGAGCTTATCGGTGATGGGC
>NC_057725.1:5860801-5868463 GCF_004010195.1 Chiloscyllium plagiosum
ATAATTTCAGTTACATCACACTGTAAATTTTTGCTATAAATTCTGTGTTACGATCGAGCCCTCCACTATCACCCGATGAAGGAGCGACGCTCCGAAAGCTAGTGTGCTTCCAATTAAACCTGTTGGACTATAACCTGGTGTTGTGTGATTTTTAACTTTGTACACCCCAGTCCAACACTGGCATCGCCAAATTATGAAGGGTATAGACAGGGAGGATAGAGTCGAGCTTTTTTCCAGGGTGAAGGGTTCAATAATGAGAGGTCATGCTTTCAAGGTGAGAGGTGGAATGTTTAAGGGGGATACACGCGGCAAGTACTTCACACAGAGGGTGGTGGGCATTTGGAACGCGTCGCCAGCAGAGGTGGTAGAGGCAGGCACGGTAGATTCATTTAAGATGCGTCTGGACAGATGCATGAGTAGATGGGGAGCAGAGGGATACAGATGCTTAGGAATTGACCGACAGGTCTAGACAGTACATTTGGATTGGCTCCGGCTTGGAGGACCGAAGGGCCTGTTCCTGGGCTGTAAAGTTTCTTTGTTCTTTGTACCTATTAAGGGAAATACCTTGATGCTAACCACTCAATTTTAAGTCCCTCTTAATTTTTACCCAAGTTTGTTGGATCTCTCTTTCCAAAGAAACCAAGACCTTCTAATCTTGTCTCATGGTTAAAGTTCTGGCAATATCATGGTAAGTTTCTGTTGAGGGGAGCAGTGTAGTCCTGGCTGGTTTACAAGAGTGATGTCTCCAACTGTTAGTCTATAATTAATGTTGGGGGATGGGGGAGGCGAGTTTTGGCTTGTACCATCACCTTTTTTTGTGTGTTTTAAACTTTGAAAATGATTGCTTTGAACTTTCAGTTATACCCACAAATCCAGCTTAAAAGTACACAAGTGTACATACTTAGGTATGTACTTCATTCTTCCAATCTCTGGCAAACCTTGTTGCATTGTTTTCTGATTTGAATGTGAAGTATCCCATTTCCTGAGTGCACGTGCAATTGACTAATGCACCACAGAAACAAAGGAGCTGTTTTTGTGACTCTCACACGTTGTATTTATAATTTCTCTGCTGACATTGTTTTCTCTTGACTTGACCTCCCATGAATGAAATAACCCTTCTCCCACTTAATTTTATGGTCTAGTCGTGAGGTTAGCCTGGGGCTAATGAATTAATTTCAGATGACACCATGTTATGGAGTTGCAAGTGACCATTTGCTCGAGGAAACTGAAATCTTTGTAAGATCGCAATTATGCTGTTACCTTCATCAAAATTACATCTCCGCTGTCTACAATCTGATTTTGAAGAATCCATTTTGAAATGTTTTTATTTGCATTTCTTTTGGCAGTGCATTGAGAATGACTGAGAAAGCAGTTTGCTGTCATGCAATTTAAGGGCCACAAACTGGGAGAATTTTTCTCTCGCTTTCTCTTATGTTTGTCAAGTTGCTCATTAATGCAATGAAACCCAGTGCACTTATCAAACAGTTGTGCTCAGACTCTCTGGTACACCACAGCAGTGTCCTGCAGTGCCTCTTGCTCACATTTTTTTGATGAAACCTGCAATTATCTTGACTATATTTAATACTCAAAAAAAACTCTTTGCATTAGCTAAACTGGACTACATCTGGATTACTGCAGACAGTTTTGGTCCCCTTACTTGAGAAAGGACATAATTGCATTGGAAGCAGTTCAGAGAAGATTCACTAAATTGATTCCAGAGATGAAAGGTTTGTCTTATGAAGAGAGATTGAGCACCTCAGGCCTATACTTGCAAGGGTTTAGAAGAATGATATATAACTGAGGTATATAAGGGGAAGTAATGGCCTAATGGTATTATCATTAGACTATTAATCCAAATAGTCTAATGATAATACCATTAGGTGTTCTGGGTACCTGTGATCAAATCTTGTCTTGGCAGATGGTGGAATTTGAATTCAGTACACCTATGGAATTAAGACTCTAATGATAATCTTTGAAATCATTATTGATTGTAAAAATGCATCTGGTGCACTGCCAACCTTAACCTGGCCTGTACTGCATGTGACTCCAGACCCACAGCAATGTGGCTGACTATAAACTTCTCTCTGAGCAATAGGGATGGGCTGTGGTTTAGCCAGTGATACCCACATCCTGTGAATGAATAAAATAAAGATCAAAAACTGAAGGGGATTAACAAAGTCAACATCAAGTGAATGCTTCACCTTCTGGAAAAATCTAGAATGAGAGATCATAGTTACGGGATAAGGGGCTGCAGATTTAATTCGGAAATGAGGAGAAATTACTTCTTTCTAAGGGTTGTGAATCTGTGGAATTCACTCCCCAGAGTGTGGTGGATGTTAGGACATTGAGTAAATTTAAGAAGGAGATAGACTGATTTTTAATTAGCAACGAATTGAAGGGTTATGGGAGCGGGCAGGAGAGTGGAGTTGAGGCTGAGATGAGATTAGCCATGGTCATATTAAGTGGTGGAGCAGGCTTGAGAGGCTGAATTATCGACTCCTGCTCCTAGTTCTTCATGTTCTTAAACTAACTCAAATGTAGATTTATGAGAGCATATAAAAAGAAAGAACTTTTCATAAGAATTTACAGCCAATGTATTTCTATTGATTGTAAGGTACAGTTCTTTCGCAGATAATTGTGATATTTTGCACATGGCATGATTCCATAATACTGCACCATCTCAAATTTAATATTTTCATCCTTATTTTCAAATCTCACTGTGACCATGCATCTACCTATTTTTGTACCTCCTACACCTCTCCTAGATTTTGGTGTTTGTCTGGTTCTGGCCTTTTGCCCACTATTAATTGTTTCCGCCATTGGCAATATTGCTTCCAATAGCTCAAATTCTGGAACTCCCTTCCCAAACCTTTCTACCTCTCTGTCCTCAGTAAAACTGTGACTGAGTCATCTGTTCTAATATCCTCGTGGCCGATCACACTCCTGCAAAATGTCTGAGAACATTTTACTATGTTGAAGGTTCTGTATAAGCACATTTTCAGACAGTCACCTGCAAATCCTGATGCCAGGATCTGGCAGGCCCCTTGTCTCCTGGATCATAATGCCTGAGTCACTGGGAATGTGGTCAGATATGCCGACCTGAGGCTCAACCATGCAGAAGTTTGGAGAAAGTAAACATTACTGAGCCCTACCAAGCATGGTGAAAATGATAATTAACACGAGAGATTGTTACAATTATGAGGCTTTTTTTTAAAAATAGAATATTCTAATTTGGGTCTGTATTTATAATTTTGCGTAAAATGCAAGGGATTGGTTCTGAAGTCTGCCAGGATGGTTTGATTAATAGGGATTAAAGGGACCCCAGATTTTTCACTGAAAAGAAGGTGCGTGATGTTTCCACTAAGAGATCATGCCAGTGTGTGTGTGTGGATAGATTGATGGTATCCAAAGAGCCCAGAAAATTATTGAAAATGTCAGGTTGTAAGACCTCTGCTTTAAATAGTCCGTTTACTTCTGAGGTGAAAGTGTCCAGCTCTCGAGAAAGCTCATCAGCAGTTCAATCTGAATACAAGGCTCATGTGATTCATATTGCTATGGAAATGGGCCTAGAGAAAGGAAAAGTTTTTAAGGCAGACACATTTAGCTGATCAAGTGATGGAGTTGGGTTACAGACAGCAAGGATATGGGTAAGTGCTCACACTCAGATGAAATGTTATTAATGGGGAATTAAAATGAGGCTGAATGATTTGTCTAGATTTTGCTAGACTGAGAAATATCCAGAAAACCGCACACTAAAAAATGGTTCGATACTTAAAGATTTTCAAGCTAGGAAAGGGAATGATTGAAATTACACCCTTGGAGCCAAGAATAAGTTTGGAATCTTTCTAAATTAATCCAATTATCTTCTTTAAAAATTCCTGACAGTGGGTTTTGATGTTTGTGTTAAAAATCCTGTGGTTTAAAGGATCAGTCATCTACAGAAACTGTATATAACGATATGCGTTAAATCTGTTTGTTATGATAATCATCATAGTACGTGAAATTTTTTATCATGCTATTTGTTCAGCCATGAACCAGAAATTTGAATTTCTTTGCAAAGGTAGTTTGCAATTGGGTTTTTAGGGGGAATTGTACCAAACCAATAAAAACTTAATTCTCATAATTCACGTTGTGGTAGAGAGAGTGGGTGAGGAATTTTATTGTCGAATGTTTGGCCCAACTCTACTGTGGCTCCCTCACTCTTGGAGCCTATAAATGGCATTTTGGTGGGGAGGTGAAGTGGGCTCCCCTATTGTGTACCACCACAGATGTGGGTATGTCCTTCCTTTGACCCAGGATGATGATGTATTTTCTCTAGTGTTCAGGTGTATTTAGCTGATATGTTTGGATAATAGCATTTTTTAAATCAGTGTTTTCAGTGACAATAAACAGGTTGTAAATATGAAATATATTCATACTTTTTATGTTCCATTGCACCCATCCTTCCTGTTTGATTTAAACTGAGTTGAGGAGGAAGTTCTTCTCTCAAAGGGTTGTGAATCTCTGGAATTCCCTGCCCAGTTGAGGCTACCTCGTTGAATGTTTTTAAGGCAAAGATAGATTTTTATAAGCAGAGGAAGTAAAGGTTTTGGTGAGTGGGAGGGTAAGTGGAGCTGAGTCCATGAAAAAAATTCAGTCATTATCTTATTGAATAGTAGAGCAGGCTCAATGGGACAGACCTGCTCCTATTTCTTATGTTCCTTTTGAAAGACCACCATTTATTGCTTTGGGTGCATTGGGACAGTAAACATGAGCAATGTCTCAATCTTCTTGGGCATCCTTAAAAATCAGGGAGGGCACTCAAGGCAGCTTCGCTTCAGCCAAGACCAAGCCTAATGCAGTTGAATTGTTCTTTCCTAAGTGAGAACTGCGAATTGATGTGTTAAGATACAGTTCTCTCACTACTGAGATTTGGAATCAAATACCATTGAAGAGTGCGGTGCTGGAAAAGCACAGCTGCTCTGACGAGCTAATGCACGAAACATTGGCTCTGAAGAGCTTATGCTCGAAAACGTGACTCAATTCCTGATGAAGGGCTTTTGCCCGAAACGTCGCTTCTCCTGCTCCTCGGATGCTGCCTGACCAGCTGTGCTTTTCTCGCATCATACTCCTCCGCAATCCTCACTTTCTTCTTGGGATCAAATACCAGCTGGACTGATATGATGAAAATATGCTGTTTGAGATGAGTTCTGACAGTTTCAGCTCAGTTCTTTGTAGGTACAAGCCCATAGAACAAAACTGCTCAAATCTACCATTTGATTGGCAGAGTTTCAGAAGTGACATGTAGATTGCAGGTACAATAAGTCGAAAATTGAGATTACACCAAAATGAAATGATTTGCGTAGACATATGAATTCGGAGCTGACATGGACCAGACAACCCCTCAATCCTGTGCTGCCATTCAATAAGGTCATGGCTGATCTGGTTTTGTTCCAAATTTCATATTCTCATCTATCCCCCTTCCCTTTGATTCCCTCGCCTAACAGGAATTTATCCATAATGCCATAGAAATGGTACAGCACTGGAGGGGGCATTTCAGTCCATCTGATCCATGCTGACCCAAAGACACCCAGGTGCTCTTTCTAATTCCATCTTCCAGCACACGGCCCTTAGCCACTTGCAGCACTTAATGTGCAAATCCAGGTATCTTTTAAAAGAGTTTACTCCCACCACCACCACCAGCTCTGGCAGTGAATGCCAGACACCCACCATTCCCTGCAAAACAGTATTTTTCCTGATGTCCCCTCTAATCCTTCAGGCATTGAGTTGAATTGATGACCCCTGGTTTTTGAACTCTCTGCCAAATGAGACAAGTTCCTCCTGTCTACTCTATCCCTACCCCTCATTATGTTGTGTACCTTAATCATATTGTCCCTCAGCCTTCTCTGATCCCAGGAAAACAACACCAACCTCTCCAATCATAGCTACAATTCTCCAGCCGTGGCAACATTCTCATCAATGTCTTCTGCACTCTCTCCAGAGCAATTGCTTCTTTCCTGTAATGTGGTAATTGAGGGAGGAGATGACCCAGTGATATTATCGCTGGACAGTTAATGTAGAGACCCGGGTAAAGTTCTGTTGACCTAGGTTCGAATCCCGCCATGGCAGATGGTGGAATTTGAATCCAATAAAAATCTGGAGTCGAGAGTCTTATGATGTCCAATGAATGGATTGTCAGAATATCCTATCTGGTTCACTAATTTCATAGAACATGGAACATTACAGGCCCTTCAACCCTCGATGTTGTGCCGACCTGTGAAACCAATCTGAAGCCCATCTTACCTACACTATTCCATCTTCATCCATACGTCTATCGAATGACTATTTAAATGCCTGTAAAGTTGGCAAGTCTGCTACTGTTACAGGCAGGCCGTTCCACACCCTTACTATTCTCTGAATGAAGAAACTACCTCTGACATCTGTCCTATATCTATCGCCCCTCAATTTAAGGCTTTATTCCCTCATGCTAGCCATCACCATCTGAGGAAAAAGGCTCTCACAGTCCACGCTCTGATTATCTTATATGTCCCAATTAAGTCACCTCTCAACCTCCTCCTCACTAATGAAAACAACCTCTAGTCCCTCCACCTATCCTCGTAAGACCTTCCCTCCATACCCGGCAACATCCTGGTAAATCTCCTCTGAACCCTTTCCAAAGCTTCCACATCCTTCTGATAATGCGGTGACCAGAACTGTACACAATACTCCAAGTGCGGTTGCACCAGAATTTTGTACAGTTACAACATGATCTCATGGCTCCGAAACTCAGTCCCTCTACCAATAAAAGCTAACACACCGTATGCCTTCTTAACAACTCTATCAACCTGCGTGGCAACTTTCTGGGATCTGTGTACATGGACACCAAGATCTCTCTATTCATCTATGCTACCAAGAATCTTAACATTAGCCCAGTACTCTGCATTCCTGTTACTCCTTCTAATGTGAATCATCTCACACTTTTCCGCATTAAACTCCATTTGTCACCACTCAGCCCAGCTCTGCAGCTTATTTATGTCCCTCTGTAACCTACAAAATCCTTCAGCACTATCCACAACTCTGACAACCTTAGTGTCATCTGCAAATTTATTAACCAATCCTTCTATGCCCCCATCTAGGTCATTTATAAAAATGACAAACAGCAGTCACCCCAAAACAGATCCTTGCGGTTCACCACTAGTAACTGAACTCCAGGATGAACATTTCCCATCAACCACCACCCTCTGTCTTCTTTCAGCTAGCCAATTTCTGATCCAAACCATTAAATCACCCTCAATCGCATGCCTCCATATTTTGTGCAACAGCCTACCATGGGAACCTTATGAAATGTCTTACTGAAATCCACATACACCACATCAACCACTTTACCCTCATCCATCTATTTGGTCACCTTCTCAAAGAACTCTAAGGTTTGTGAGGCACAACCTACCCTTCACAGAACTGTGTTGACTATCCCTAATCAACATATTCCTTTCTAGATGATTATAAATCCTATCTCTTATAACCTTTTCTAACACTTTACCCACAACCAAAGTAAGGCTCACTGGTCTACAATTATCAGGATTGTCTCTGCTCCCCTTCTTGAGCAAGGGGACAACGTTTGCTATCCTCCATTCTTAAAGCACTATTCCTGTAGACAGTGACAACATAAAGATCAAAGCCAAA